>NC_069510.1:53779779-54072279 GCF_027579735.1 Bombina bombina | reverse complement strand
ACATCTGTACTATTAAAGTTTGTTTGGTTAATTTCGCAGATAATAATTAGTTCAATTCAAACAGTATAATAAAAAAAAACTTCGTCGGTTACTGCAGAAATGTGTACCGACTATATTACACAAACATCCAACATCAACTGTTTAGTGATACCAGTTAAATCAACAGTAATGACATAAAAAGAAAGTAAAGATATAAATCCTCGGGTACAGATCATACGGTATTCATAACTTTTAGCAGCTTACACCCTTTACACAGCTGCTTATAATACTGCACTCGGTTTAAAGATAATACTCTAGGAAGAAAGAAGTAGTAGAATAGGGCTACAGGGCATAAAGAAAGGAGGGGATGAGGAAAGGGGGAAGTGGGGGGTTGGGTGGAAATGCAACTCTCTCTCTGCGACCGCGTCTCAAAACCGGTCGCCTCAGCATGCTATTAACTCACAGTCCTCGTCCCTCCCAGCTCAGCAGCATCATCTCGTGTATACCCAATTTTCCAATTTTAAGGTAGTGATATCTTTCAAGTCTCAGCAGGTCTGCTACTTTAGTTTTCCACTCCTGTACACTCGGGGTGGCCTGTTTTTTCCAATACATGGGAATCAGGTTTTTTGCTCCATTGAGCATCACCAGAAAAAGCCTAGATTTGTCTTCCCTTGTGATCTTAGGTAGCTGATGGTATAGCAAGTAACTTGGATTAGGAGGGATGATCACCTCAAGAACCCTGCTCATTTCAGCCATTATATCATTCCAGTAAGGTGTTATTAGGGGACAAGTCCACCAAATATGTAAAAGGGTGCCATTTTCTCCGCATCCTCTCCAGCATCCCCCATTTGTGTGGGGGTATATGTGTTTTAACCTTTGGGGGGTTAAGTACCACCTGCTCAGCAATTTATATTGTGTTTCCTGTATTCTAGCTGAGACTGAGGCTCTCCTTGTCTTGTCAAATATCTTGTTCCATTCTTTGGGTCCAATTTCTAGGCCCAGTTCGTTTTGCCATGTCTGTGTGTAACCCGGAAGGTAGTCGTCCCCGCCTTGTTGTAACAATCTATAAATCTGAGATATCAAATGGGATGGAGGCGCGGTCATTGTGCACAGGGTTTCAAAATATGTTCTGCGTCTAGTCAAGTCTGGTTTGGTTTTATGAGTGTCAAGGTAGTGCCGTGTCTGTGTCACTGTGAACCATGAGGCAAAAGCCCCCCTGTTCCACTCGACCAGTGCCTCTTGTGACTTCAATTTACCTCGGCAGAGTATATTATACAATGCTGAGTCGCCAAGGCTGTAAGTCTTGTTCGGAAAGTTGAGTCTTGATAGAAATTCCATATCAGGGTTTTCTCTGATAGATGTGATTGGGGAGGATCGCGTCGATACGTAGGCGGCTGTTTTAATCAGTTTATCCCAAACCGAGAATACTTCCTCGATCATTGGGTAGAGTCTGACCGCGGAAGGTCTGTCTTTAGAGGGGGTCCACGCGAGAGCTCCCACGTTGCCCCTCTTCAGAAGCGCGCCATCGATCTGAACCCAGGCCTTTTGGGCCGAGTTATGACACCATTCCACCAATCGTTGAAGGGATATTGCCGTATGATACGTTCTCAGGTCTGGTATACCTAGTCCGCCTCTATTCCGAGGAAGGAAGGTAGTTTTCCTGTTGACTCTCGGCTTTAGATCTCTCCAAATATAGGACTCAAGAGCAGACTGTATTTGATGAATAATGTGTGAGGCCGCAGATAGTGGGATGGTCTGCATGACATATAACACTCGTGGCAGCACATTCATCTTGACCACTCCGATGCGACCCAGCCAAGAGATAGTTTTATTTCTCCAAGACGATAGGTCTTTACAGATCTCGTCTCTGATGCCCTTGTAGTTCATGTCCACTGTCTCTTTTATATTTGGAGTTAAGTAAATACCTAGGTATTTTAGTTTACCATGTGCTATTTTTATCGGGCATGCACCTTCCAGAGTCTGAAAGTCGATGTGTGGGATTGAGATATTCATAATCTCTGACTTGGAAGGGTTTAATAGAAAGTTCGATACTGTGCCAAAGAGTCTGAACTCCTCTAGGGCAACCGTCAAAGACCCTTTCGCATCCGATATCATAAGCAAGACATCATCTGCGTACATTGCAAGCTTGTGTTCATCGCTTCCCACAAGGATACCATGTACTTCTGGGTTTGTCCGGATCTTACTCGCTAAGACCTCAACTGTCAATGCGAACAAGAGCGGGGACAGGGGACATCCCTGCCTGGTCCCATTGCGAATTGTAAAGGCGTCAGAGAGCACTCCATTCACCCTAACTCTAGCATTCGGCGACGAGTACAGGGACATGATCTTATTTATAAATTTAGAGCCCAGTCCAAATTTCTCCAGGGTGTGTCGCATAAACTCCCAACTGACCCGGTCAAACGCTTTTTCGGCGTCTGTGGAAACCAGGGCCAGTGGGGTTGCAGTGTTATGGGCATGAGTTATAATCTGGAGAACCTTTAGGGTATTATCCCTTGCCTCTCGTTTCGGAATAAATCCTACTTGATCAGTAGAGATCAGTTGTGGTAAGTATTTGCTGAGGCGGTTAGCTATAACTTTTGCCAGAATCTTGATATCTGAGTTTAGTAGCGATATGGGACGGTAATTCTCTGGTCTATTGTCTGGTTTGTTGGGCTTCGGGATCACTGTGATATGTGCTTCGAGCATCGAATGGGGCAGGACCGGAGAGTCAGACAGCCGATTAAAAAGAACCAACATTTCTGGTGCCAAAATGTCACAGAATGCTTTATAGTATTTAGTTCCATATCCATCCGGACCTGGACTTTTCCCTGTTGTTAGATCCTTAATGGCTTGTTTAATTTCTAATAGTGTGATTGGAGACTCCAACGCCTCGGAGTCATGATCGGAAAGCTTAGGGACCTCCACCCCCTCTAGATATTCCAAAATCTGTTGCATTTCTCGTGACCGAGAGAGGGGTTCATCTCCCTCATCATCTAGTCTCTGTATGTTATATAGGCTCTTATAGTAAGATCCGAAGATCTCAGCAATTGATTTACCGTCTTCTTTCGGTTCCCCGTCTGGGTGAATCATGCTATGTACATAATGTTTGTTTTTTTTCCTCGCTATTGCTCTGGCTAGTAGACGTCCAGCTTTATCTCCTTGTTCGTAAAATTGTTGCCTCAAGATTAAGGCAGCTTTTTGATAGTCTACTTGAAGGAACTTCATGAGTTCCGTTCTCGCTTGAGCCAATCCCTTGGTTAGTGTAATATCTGCTGGTGTTCTTTTATGTGCCTGCTCCGCTGATTCTACATCAGCGAGCAATCTGCGATATTTCTCTCTCCTTCCCCTTATTAGTCCAACCTTTCGCTTGAGAAAGAGGCCTCTGATTGTACATTTATGAGCCTCCCAGACCACTGAGGCCTGGGAATCCGAGTCTTTGTGTATTTGGAAATATTCCGTTAGTGCCCTTTCTATTTCCAGTTTAAATACTGGATCCTCCAGGAGGAGGTCGTCCATCTTCCAGATGTATGGTGTGGCTGGTACATTGGACCACAATACGGTGCAAGTGACCGGAGCATGGTCTGACCATGTAATGGGGAGTATGTTACTGTTCGTGGATAGTGTGAGTCCGATAGTGTCCGTAAACCAGTAATCAATTCTGGAGTATTTTCTGTGCGGGTGAGAGTAAAATGTGTAATTCTTGGATGCAGGGTGGTGCAACCGCCAAACATCATGTAATGCTGAGTCCCTGAGGGTGGTTAGTATGCGTTTAAGCGATTTATGAGGGACGCTGGAGAGGCCATCAGAGGTATCTAGGGCTGGGTCCAAGGAGGCATTGAGATCACCACCCAAGAACAGAATACCGGACCGGATCTCGTGCATTTTGTGAATTACTTTCTGGAAGAAGACCTGCTGAGATTGATTGGGGGAATAAACATTAACTAATGTCATAGGTTTATTGTATAGTGAACCTGTCAGGATCAGGTATCTACCCTCTGGGTCTCTATATATTTCTGCAGGTTTGAATGGTAAATCTGCACTGAAAAGGACACCCACCCCGTTTTTTTTCTGGGGGCCTGAGGCAAAGAAGGCCAGCGGGAACTGTCGGCTATACCAACGGGGCTCATGGCCTAAAGTAAAGTGTGTTTCTTGTAGGTAGATGATGTTACCTCCCTGTCTATGTAAATCCCTCAGCACCATAGATCGCTTAGCTGGGCTATTCAGGCCTTTTGCATTTATCGAAATCAATTCTATGTGGCGGGACACAATTCCCAAGCGTGGGTTCGTCATGTTTACCTTATTATTTTGGAGAGAGAGAGCAAAAAAAAAAAAAAAAAAAAAAGGGGGGGGGGGAGGGGGAGGTGGGGGAGGGGTGCAGAGGGAGGGAAGGGGTAGCGGGGAATATAAAAGGAGTAGAAGAGAATAGGTTAAAGTTAGGAAGACAAAGAAATATTTGCGGGGGATAGGGGAGAATGAGTCACGTCACAGTGAGGAAAGCTTAAATGTGAAGCACTCTGTATAACAGAGTCTTTGTTATAGGAAGAAACTGTAACTGGTATTGTGCAGAAACTAATCCGTCCAAAAGGGAACAGATAACAATAATAAACAACAAAAGCAGGGGTAGTGTTCCCCGCCTACTTACGCTACATATATTGTCTTTTGAAAAAATAATCAACAGTAATAAGTGCATAGAGAAAGGTGCATTTTTCCCGACCTACCCTCCATTTGTTTCTGGGAGAGCTCCTGTGGTGAACCTTTTACCAAATTCCAGGGGAGAACCTAATATGAGGACGTTATTCTATATTATGCGAGGGTCCTTGCCCCTTATGATACTTGATAAATTTAGTGATTACTTTTAGGTGTTCTATGTACCTGTGGTCAATAAGATTGTTGTCAACCCCTTATATGCTTATTAGTTGTTTTTTGCCTCAGTTGAGTAAGGGAAGACCCCTGCCAGTATCAATACAAGGTTATCCAAAAAGAGGGAGACCTGAAGGTTATAGATCCTCTGTTCAGTCTTAATTGACCCTATGGGCTTAACAGCATTATTTATTCTAAAATATTCTCTTTTTATATATTAGCCAATTAGTCTAGGGATCGTCTGTATAGTGTTTTACTTTATCCCACAGATCTTGGTTATTATTAAATCAAGCATAATGATTGCTCTACTTATTCAGTAAGGGGCTTAGGTTAAGGGCTTCTGGAATTTACTCCAGAAGATTAGAACTGCGGGACCGGAAACTCATGTCTCAGGATATTTATCTTAACAGTGTCCCCACTAAGTGCCTCATTCTAGCTAGGGTATTCCCATCTGATTGAGTGTAATAAACCAGCTGGGTCAGATGAACCATGACCCAGCCCGATCTTAATAACAATCCTGGATATTGTGGTGGTGATTATAGGATCAAGCTCTGGTCCATAAGGCAATAACATCTAAGTAATCAAACATGCACATACCCAGTAGGACATCATTAGTGCTATAATAACAGACATACATCAGGTGTTGCTAACAATATTATTCTATGTGTTGCAATATGTCTAGGAATTGTTTATATAATATTTTCTTTTATCCCACAGTTCTTGGTTATTATTAAATCAAGCATAGCCATTGCTCTACTTATTTAGTAAGGGGTTTAGATTAAGGGCATCTGGAAGTTACTCCAGAAGAATGGAACTGTGGGGTCGGAAACTTATGCCTCAGAGTCTTTGTCTTAGTGATGTTCCCTCTATTTACCTCATCATAGCTAGGGTATCCCCATCTGACTGTGTGTAATAGACTAGTTGAGTCAGATGAGCCAAAACTCAATCAGATCTTAGCGACCTACAGGGGTATTGTGGTGGCAACTATAGGATCAGGCTCTGGGCCGTAAGGCAATAACTCATAAGTAATCAAACATGTAAACACATAACAGAACATAAGTAATCAAACATGTGAACACATAACAGAACATCATTAGTGCTGTAATTACATAAATACATCTGGTGCTACTACCAATATTATTTTATGGATTGACCATAGGAATGAGTATCCGACAAGTAATGTAACAGTTTTAAACATTATTAGGCTATAACTTATCTGAGGTGGTTCTCAATGTCCAGGAGGTTAAAGCTCAGTTTCAGAGCTACTGCTAGTGAAGGTAGGCCATAACATCCAAGTGATGCGAGAAGAAGTGTTCCTTATGTTCAGCTCGGAGGGTGTTGCAGGCCGCTAGGTTCCCCTTCTGCTGGACCCTCTGGGGCTACCGAGGCCCTTACAGGGAGTCTTATACTGAGGCCAAGAGCCTGATTGAAGGACGGGAGATCTGCTGGTGTCTTGAGAACATGTGTAACATTGTTTTTAGTGACCATGAGGCTGGTAGGAAAACCCCATCTATATGGGATTCTATTGGCTTTTAAAGCAGAGGTGACAAACCTGAGGTCCCTCCTCTTTTGGAGAGTAGCTGGACTCAGATCCGAATATACTTGCAGTTCAACACCTCTAAATTCTATCTGTTGCTTGTTTCTAGCCAGTCGAAGCACTTCTTCCTTTTCTTTGAATGATAGTAGCTTTAAAATAATGTCTCTAGGTGGTGCCCATCCTGGAGGTTTAGGGCGCAGCGCCCTGTGTGCTCTTTCAATCTGGATCTCAGGGCCCACAATTTCATTTCTGAGGTACTTGACAAAATCTTGAATATATTCCTGTATAGCAGGGGGTTCGATTGACTCTGGGACTCCTCGCAGTCTGAGGTTGTTCCTCCTACTGCGATTCTCAAGGTCTTCGATTCTGTCTTGCAATGTTTGTACTGTGCTCTCTTGTGCCTGTAGAAAGCTGGCTTGGTGTTGGAGGTCAGAGCTGAGTGTCTCATGCTTTTCCTCTACCTGGGTTACCCTGCGGTCTACAGCTGAAATATCTCGCTTTAATTCGTGAAACATAGATTTAAAATCTCTCATGGCCTCTTTTATATCTGCTTTGGATGAAAGAAGTTTTATATCTTCTTTGGTCACACAGCTTTGGTGGGTGTGCATTGTGTCAGTATTATGAATCTGTGCAGCTACTCCTTTCTGCTGTGTCTCAGGTTTCCCCAATGGGGCTGCAGTTTCATTTGCAATTAAGAAATTGTCCATCACTGTGGTTTGAGAATTCTTGGGGAGTCTAGCCTGTCTTTTACTGGTCATTACATAAACACCCCCAGTCTAAGATGTATGAACTGTGTAACAGGCCCACTGGCAAAAGTATACTAAGGGTTATATCTCTGTGAGGTATTAGGTGCAACGTGCCTGTAGCCGTTATTTTACTATAAGAAGTTAGTTAGATTTCTCTTAGGGGGACTGAGGCACTGAAATTATTGGTGCAGTCTAATGGATAAGGCACTGATCTGTATCGAGTATAGTTTATCAGATTTGCTTTGCATGCAGTGCACTTATCAGTTTTGCGGCCTATGCTATTGCGGCTGTGGAAACTCCACTTACCCCTTACAAGAAGCCTCCCACACAGAGCCCACTAGTAGATCCTCAGAAGCAGTGCCGTTAAGGGGTATTAGAGTTCAGTACCTTATAAGTGGTAAATGGAAAGTGACAGTCCCGTTCGCCACGTGGCTCCTTACAGAGGTCTGATGTTGCGGTCCCGTGTGGGCCTGCTCCACTCCCAATCCGCTACGCTGTCTGTATATGCTGTTAGGCTTCCCTGCGATGGCGACCGGTGTCCGGTATAGAATTCCCCCTGATCGCAGCTCACAGATAGCCTCAATCGATGCAGCCGTTGGTCTCTTCAGTATGTGCGCCACAGCGCACAGGTTCACCTTAGTGCAGTACGGTTCCGGAGGTGTACCAGTGTAGATTGTTCCCGGTACTATAGTGCTCCGCTTGTGATCCTCCACCTAATCGGTAAAGTCTTTGTGGAACGGAGGTAATTGAGTGCGGCCACCTCCTTCGGGTGCGTTCAGGCCCAGTGATGGCGGTGTTGATTTCGAGCATAGCTGCAGTTATTAAGCAGCCGCTGCGTTGTAAAAAGTGTCTCAGCTTAGAGGTTCAGCAGTAGGATGTTCGAAAATGCTATATTCTGCTCAAAATTATTCGGTTTATGCACTTATTTTAGCGTAAGTTCAGCAGGGACATCAGAGCTTTTCTAGAAAGCAGCCATGTTCAGCTATGGCTAGGCTCCGCCCCCCATTTGTATATTTTTTTAAACTAATAAATTAATGTGGCCTTTATTTTTAGTGATGGTAAATTCTTGTTTTTTTTTTAAACACTAGGATTTACTATCACTGCAAGATTCAGGTGGAATGCATTTGTAGATTAGGGGCCCGATCCGATATGCAGCATCGCCCGCAAAAGCCGTCGGCGCCAAATTTTGCGCTGGTTTGGTATCCTATATACGGCGTAACATAGAAGTTACGCTCGTATATTTCACCCTTCGGCCGTAGTTTTTTGGCCCATAGAGTGATATACAAAACACGTGCAGTTTGGTATCCAATATACAGCGCAAGGCCTTACATGGCGAAAATGGAGAATTCTTACTCCATTTTTACCTCGCCACAAAATGCACCCATAGCAGGCCTTGCGCTGACTATTGGAGCACCGTAACTCCCTAAAATGCCTACAAAAAAAAAAAACTAACACCTAATGCATGCGCAATGTCTATCTACCTGTCAACCGCAATCCCCCACCGATATACCTAATAAAGTATTTAACCCCTAAACCGCCACTCTCGGACCCTGCCGCCACTAAATAAAGTGTTTAACCCCTAAACCGCCGCTCCCGGACCCCGCCGCCACCTACATTATATTTTTTACCCTCTAATCCCCCTACACCGCTGCCACCTACATTATATTTATTGCCCTCTAATCTGATCCCCCTACACCGCCGCCACCTACATTATGTTTATTACCCTCTAATCTGATCCCCCTACACAGCCGCCAGCTACATTAAATATATAAACCCCTAATCTGATCTCCCTACACCGCCGCCAGCTACATTAAATATATAAACCCCTAATCTGATCCCCCTACACCACCGCCACCTACATAACATGTATTAGCACCTAAATCTAAGTCTAACCCTAACACCCCCTAACTTAATTATTATTTAAATAAATCTAAATAATATTAATATTATTAACTAAAGTATTCCTATTTAAAACTAAATACTTACCTGTAAAATAAACCCTAAGATAGCTACAATATAATTAATAATTACATTGTAGCTATTTTAGGATTTATATTTATTTTACAGGTATATTTGTATTTATTTTAACTAGGTACAATAGCTATTAAATAGTTAATAACTATTTAATAGCTACCTAGTTAAAATAATTACAAAATTACCTGTAAAATAAATCATAACCTAAGTTACAAATACACCTAACACTACACTGTCAATCAATTAATTAAATAAATTAACTACAATTATCTAATATAAAATACAATTAAATAAACTAAACTATATTACAAAAAAAACAAACACTAAATTACAAAAAATAAAAAAATATTACAAGAATTTTAATCTAAGCCCCCTAATAAAATAAAAAAGCCCCCCAAAATAATAAAATTTCCCTACCCTAAACTAAATTACAAAGTAACCAGCTCTTTCACCAGCCCTTAAAAGGGCTTTTGTGGGGCATTGCCCCAAAGTAATCAGCTCTTTTACCTGTAAAAAAAAAAAGCAATACAATAGCCCCCCCAACATTTACAACCCACCACCCACACACCCCTACTCTAAAATCCACCCGATCCCCCCTTAAATAAACCTAACACTACCCCATTGAAGATCACCCTACCTTGAGCCGTCTTCACCCAACTGGGCCGAACTCTTCATCACAAGTTGTCCTCCAGCCGGCCGAAGTCTTCATCCAAGCGGGGCAGAAGAGGTCCTCCATCCGGCCGAAGTCTTCATCAAAGCGGGGCAGAAGAGGTCCTCCATCCAGCAGAAGTCTTCATCCATCCACAGCTCCATCTTCAAGACCTCTGACGCGGAACATCCTCCTCGGCCGATGGACTAACGACGAATGAAGGTTCCTTTAAATGACGTCATCCAAGATGGTGTCCCTCAAATTCCGATTGGCTGATAGGATTCTATCAGCCAATCGGAATTAAGGTAGGAAAAATACGATTGATTGATTGAAGTTCAATCCGATTGGCTGATTGGATCAGCCAATAGAATTAACGTTTCCCTACCCTAAACTAAATTACAAAGTAACCAGCTCTTTCACCAGCCCTTAAAAGGGCTTTTGTGGGGCATTGCCCCAAAGTAATCAGCTCTTTTACCTGTAAAAAAAAAAGCAATACAATACCCCCCCAACATTTACAACCCACCACCCACACACCCCTACTCTAAAACCCACCCGATCCCCCCTTAAATAAACCTAACACTACCCCATTGAAGATCACCCTACCTTGAGCCGTCTTCACCCAACTGGGCCGAACTCTTCATCACAAGTGGTCCTCCAGCCGGCCGAAGTCTTCATCCAAGCGGGGCAGAAGAGGTCCTCCATCCGGCCGAAGTCTTCATCAAAGCGGGGCAGAAGAGGTCCTCCATCCAGCAGAAGTCTTCATCCATCCGCGGCTCCATCTTCAAGACCTCCGACGCGGAACATCCTCCTCGGCCGATGGACTAACGACGAATGAAGGTTCCTTTAAATGAACGTCATCTAAGATGGCGTCCCTCAAATTCCGATTGGCTGATAGGATTTCTATCAGCCAATCGGAATTAAGGTAGGAAAAATACGATTGGTTGATTGAATCAGCCAATCGGATTGAAGTTCAATCCGATTGGCTGATTCAATCAAGCAATCGGATTTTTCCTACCTTAATTCCGATTGGCTGATAGAATCCTATCAGCCAATCAGAATTCGAGGGATGCCATCTTGGATGACGTCATTTAAAGGAACCTTCATTCGTCGTTAGTCCATCGGCCGAGCAGGATGTTCCGCGTCGGAGGTCTTGAAGATGAGCCGCGGATAGATGAAGACTTCTGCCGGATTGAGGACCTCTTCTGCCCCGATCGGATGAAAGACTTCGGCCAGATGGAGGACCTTCTTCTGCCCCGATCGGATTAAGACTTCTGCCTGGCTGGAGGACCACTTGTGCCCGCATCGGATGAAGAGTTCGGCCCGGTTGGGTGAAGACGGCTCAAGGTAGGGTGATCTTCAATGGGGTAGTGTTAGGTTTATTTAAGGGGGGATCGGGTGGGTTTTAGAGTAGGGGTGTTTGGGTGGTGGGTTGTAATGTTGGGGGGGGTATTGTATTGCTTTTTTTTTTTTTACAGGTAAAAGAGCTGATTACTTTGGGGCAATGCCCCGCAAAAAGCCCTTTTAAGGGCTGGTAAAAGAGCTGGTTACTTTGTAATTTAGTTTAGGGTAGGCAAATTTTATTATTTTTTGGTGGGGTTATTTTATTAGGGGGCTTAGATTAGGTGTAATTAGCTTAAAATTCTTGTAATCTTTTTTTATTTTTTGTAATTTAGTGTTTGTTTGTTTTTGTAATATAGTTTAGTGTATTTAATTGTATGTTAGTTGAGATAATTGTAGTTTATTTAATTAATTTATTGATAGGGTAGTGTTAGGTGTAATGGTAACTTAGGTTAGGATTTATTTTACAGGTAATTTGGTAATTATTTTAACTAGGTAGCTATTAAATAGTTATTAACTATTTAATAGCTATTGTACCTAGTTAAAATAAATACAAAGTTACCTGTAAAATAAATATAAACCCTAAAATAGCTACAATGTAATTATTATTTATATTGTAGCTATTTTAGGGTTTATTTTAGTTAATAATATTAATATTATTTAGATTTATTTCAATAATAATTAAGTTAGGGGGTGTTAGGGTTAGACTTAGGTTTAGTGGTTAATATATTTAAAATAGGTGGCGGCGGTGTAGGGGGCTCAGATTAGGGGTTAATAAATTTAATATAGGTGGCGGCGGTGTAGGGGAATCATATTAGGGGTTAATAAATGTAATATAGCTGGCGGCAGTGTAGGGGAATCATATTAGGGGTTAATAAATTTAATATAGCTGGCGGCGGTGTAGGGGAATCATATTAGGGGTTAATAAATTTAATATAGCTGGCGGCAGTGTAGGGGGCTCAGATTCAGGGTAATAAATTTAATATAGCTGGCGGCGGTGTAGGGGGCTCAGATAAGGGGTTAATATAGTTAAAATAGGTAATATAGTTAATGTAGGTGGCGGCGGGGTAGGGGGCTCAGATTAGGGGTTAATATAGTTAATGTAGGTTGCGGCGGGGTAGAGGGCTCAGATTAGGGGTTAATATAGTTAATGTAGGTGGCGGCGGGGTAGGGGGCTCAGATTAGGGGTTAATATAGTTAATGTAGGTGGCGGCGGGGTTCTGGGCTCACATTAGGGGTTAATGTAGGTGGCGGCGGGATAGAGGGCTCAGATTAGGGGTTAATATAGTTAATGTAGGTGGCGGCGGGGTAGGGGGCTCACATTAGGGGGTAATACATATAACATAGGTGGCGGCGGCGTAGGGGGGTCAGATTAGGGGATAATACATTTAATATAGCTGGCGGCGGGGTCCGGGAGCGGCGGTTTAGGGGTTAATATATTTATTATTAGGAGTGAGAGGGGGGATTGCGGATAGAGGGATATATACGTGTCGGGCTATTTTTGGGAGGCGTGTTAGACAGTAACGGGAGATTTAATATTTTAGTTAGTTTTTTAGGCGGCGGCAGTTTCTAAAGTGCCGTAAGTCACTGGCGACTCCAGAAATTTGTACTTACGCTGATTTCTGGACATTGCTAGTTTGTCCGAGTTACGGCACTTTAGCAAATGCCGGCGCCGTATATGTGATAGCTCGCTGTGCGAGGTGAAACTACGGGCGGTGCAGGTTTCCACGCTTGCGCCGAAACCTGCGCCGTATATCGGATCGCGCCTCAGGTCTACAAACAAATAATATCAGTTGGAATTAAAGCAAGTAAACTAATTGTACTAAACTTTCAATTATCTCAGAACAATATACTACTGCTTACAGCAGAGCTCGGCAAACCTAAGAGCCTGGGAGCCACTGGCTCCTTGAATTTTACTCCTGGCTCCTTACTTTTTGGGTTATTCTCCATATATCTATATACAAATACCACTGTCCTACTCCTAAAAGTATGTCTGGCTCCTAAATAGGGCTGTGTGATATGGGAAAAAAATGAATATCCCGATTTTGGTCAAGTAACTTGTTAAACATACATTTATCAATAAAAAAAAAATCATTAAACTGTACAGAATCTTAAAGTACATATTTCTCATTCTCACAGGCTGAGAACATGAAAATTCAAACAACAAAACTAGTTTGAATGAAATTAGCTGCCAGTGCCTGTGGTCTGGTTTCATAGTAGCCAGTTCTTAACACATTGGCCATGGTTTCTAGTCCTAACCCTCTCAGACTCCCTCACACCAACCCCTCTTAACCCTCTCAGTCTCCAAATCCCTCAAACCACAATCCCTCTTTACCCTCTCTGTCTCCCTGTCCTTCACACCAACCCCTCCTAACCCTCTCAGTCTCTCTCACAGCAACCACTCTTAACCCTCTCTGTCTCCATGTCCTTCACACCAACCCCTCCTAACCCTCAGTCTCCCTCACAGAGAGCCAGGAAAACTGTCCCTCTTAAAGGGACAGTCAAGTCCAAAAAAAACATTCATGTTTCAAATAGGGCATGTAATTTTAGACAACTTTCCAATTTACTTTTATCACCAATTTTGCTTTGTTCTTTTGGTATTCTTAGTTGAAAGCTAGACCTAGAAAGGCTCATATGATAATTTCTAAGCCCTTGAAGGCCGCCTCTAATCACATGCTTTTGTATTTGCTTTTCACAGCGGGGGGGGGCCTAGTTCAGGTAATCCCTATAGATAACATTGTGAGCAAGCCCGTGGATTGTAGCAGACACTGCTCTAATTGGCTAAAATGAAAGTCAAAAGATAATAAATAAAATGTCATGTGATCAGGGGGCTGGCAGAAGATGTTTAGATACAAGTTAATCACAGAGGTAAAAAGTGTATTATTATAACTGTGTTGGTTATGCAAAACTGGGGAATGGGTAATAAAGGAATTATCTATCTTTTAAAACAACAAAAATTCTGGTGTTGACTGTCCCTTTAAGGCTCTCTGTCTCACTCTCCCTCACACCAGTCTCTCCTAAAACCTCTCTGTCTCATTCTCCATCACACCAATCCCTCCTAACCCTCTGTTTCCCTCTCAGCAATCCCTCCTAACCCTCTGTTTCCCTCACAGTACTGTCCCTTTAACTGGTGTTTTAAAACTGATAGCTAAAAAACAGTGTCTGAAAGCTGCAATACAACAGTAATGACTTGTAATTACAAGGTGTTTACTGCCCATTTAACGCATGACAGCTGATGCTTTAAATTTGTTTTAAAATCTTTACAAGGGTGATAAAAAAAAAGTGTTACTACCTGAAAAAAATCAATTTCCTTGACAAACTATTGTATTCAAGAAATATGGGTTTTGTATTTTGAAGTAAACTGCAATCCAATATTTTTACATTCAGTACAATTATCATTAAAGCATGAATGCATTTTCACTATGTTTTTTTCCTGAACCTGTTTATAATATTTGTTTTCCTGGCTCTCAGGATCATGTAGTAAATATAAATAATTACACACAATGCTTATTGAGACACAGAAACACTGCAAGAATGCACTCAAGCAATCTGAATATAACAGGCAATGAACGATGCTAGCGGAGCCTGACACACATAATCCAGTGTCATATACAGAAGTGTTATATTTTGATAACATATATATATATATATACCGTCCCAGCAAAAAAGGCACTCGCTGTTTTCATAAAAATGAACTTTTAATATGTATCTATATATAAAAATAACATAGCGTTTCAGTGTTTAACAACAGCTTTGTCAAATGTCATAAAGCCATCAGAAAACCCAATTCCCAAAAAAACTCACCTGAGTTTTTTTGGGAATTGGATTTTCTGATGGCTGTATGACATTTGACAAAGGTGTTAAACACCGAAAGGTTATGTCATTTTTATATATGTATACATATTAAAAGTTCATTTTTATGAAAACAGCGAGTGCCTTTTTTGCTGGGACGGTAAACATATGTTAAAGTGCACCCTGGCTGCTGAATAATTTGTAAGATGTGCTTATACTTTCTGGGAGAATTATATTTATATATATATATATAGCTGCTCAAAAAACAAAGTATTGCAGTATGCAGTGATACCTTTTTTATTGGACTAACATAATATTTAAAAGACAAGCTTTCGAGAGCTTTCCTCTCTTCCTCAGGTCTAAAGCAATACTGATCATTCTGATATAGATACACATCACATACAACAAATTAAATATTGTACCCCTGTTGGTCATCACTTCACCCAGACTGGTCACTCCATCCTTAACCTCAGGATTAAAATTCTTAAAGGGAATTTCAAAGACTCTCATGAACGAAAGACGTTTGAGATGAAAATGATCACACATTTCAATACCAGAAATGAAGGACTTATGTAGACTCTGGCTTTCTCACACACTACCACAACTTTCTATAATCTCTCATCTTATTGTCCTATATTGGTTTCTTTTTCCTTTTGTTTTTCCTCTCATCTGGCCTATTTACTCTCCTCTGTTTATTTACTCTTTCTGGCTATTCTCAGCTATTTTCTCCTTCAGACACATTCTCTGCTTTTATGACCCGCATCTCACCCCCTCCCTCCCTTTTATTTGTTGTATGTGATGTGTATCTATATCAGAATGATCAGTATTGCTTTAGACCTGAGGAATTAATATTATGTTAGTCCAATAAAAAAGGTATCACTGCATACTGTAATACTTTGTTTTTTGAGCATCTATCTACTGGACTAACACGGCTACTCCAATCTTCACTATATATATATATATATATATATATATATATATATATACTACACACTATTTGGTCTATTCTCCATATCCAACCATTTGCATTTTCAAAAATGTAGGTCAACTATGTGACTTTTCTCCTCTGTCATCACTAAATCTCATTGCTAAACATCAAGTTTACATTCTAATTATGTAATTCCATATAAACAGCAAAACTCATACCTGGGGCAAGATTACATATGCAACGTCGCCTACAAAAGCCAGCGCCACCGGTTTTTACACGATTTTGGTATCACATGTACAGAGCTGTTTTTTACGTGACTTTGGTATCACATATACAGCACCGGTTTTTGCGCGATTTTGGTATCACATATACAGCGCCGTTTTTTACACGATTTTGGAATCACATAACCAGAGTCCATTATCTTTATAAGTAAATTAAATTAGGGATAATTTTTGTATGGCTACATAACTTTTGAAAATGCTTCTTATAATTAAAATGAAAGATAAACTTGGGCTTATCCATGAAGCTGCATTTGCAGTCCTTTGCAGGGCAAGCTTGCAACTTCATTTTAAGAAACAGATACCCTCTCTGCCACCTCAGAGATGGCAGATTAAAATCACCCTGGGCTGATTATACTGAGATGATTTACAATCTATAGTACATGAGAATGAAAATGTAACCGTGGGGATGCTGCATTACTGATGACAATTGTAGGCAGACAGGTTCCTACTCTGGGAATTGGTCCGCCCATGCCTTCATAAATATACCTGTAAACTATTGTTAAAATTGGTAGGAAAATACCGTACTTTTCTTTTGGCACTAATATTTGAGTGAACTAAAGATGCTACACCATCCTAGGTGCTCCAGATGCCCTTTAAGAATTCAAATTGGATGTATTGTATGCTGAAAACAAAGAGCTAATTACTAAATATTATCATTGTTATATTGGTGAATTTATTTAAAAGTATGTTTTGTATCTGGCTATGTGCCTGGACATTCACATTTGCTACCTTAAAAGGATTTTTCCCTGCCGTGGTATTTACTTTTAATTGGAATACAATTCACTCATGTGTCACTAACTCGCTTTATTTTAGGGGTTGACATTGAGACTAAAAATCATTGGGTTAATATCAGGGGACAGAGCTAAACTATCATGTACATCTTGTTTAATGCTTACTAACAACCTAGAGAGCTTCTTGTTGGGAGGGATTGTATAGGTGTAAATATTATTTTATATATATATATATATATACACATATATATATATATATATATATACATATATATATATATATATATATGTGTGTGTGTGTGTTATTTATATATATATATATATATATATATATATATATATATATATTTTATATATATATATATTTATATTATATATTTATGTTTTTTATATATATATATATATAAATATATATATATATATATATATATGATATACAGTATATATCCTATTATATAAAAGGCCAAGTGTGTTTTTCCGAAGCTGTCATGCGCAGTAGAGACATCACGAGGACAAACACACCTGGCCTTACTTGACAATCCATGCTGGTGTTTGCGGTGGAAGTGGGCGTGGCCAGGCGCAGTCAGCGCGACAGAGAGGGGAGAGAAATAGAAAGACAGGGGGAGAGACAAAAGATATAGGAAAGAGCTAAAGAGGGGGAAGTGCAGAAGAGAGGTGGGAGAGAGCGCAAAATAGAGGGGAAAGAGCAGAATAGAGGGAAGAGAGAGAAAAAGAGAGGGGGGGAGAGAGAGAAAAAGAGAGGGGGGGAGAGAGAGAAAATGAGAGGGGGGGGAGAGAGAAAAAGAGAGGGGGGAGAGAGAAAAAGAGAGGGGGGAGAGAGAGCAATAGAGAGGGGGGAGAGAGAGCAATAGAGAGGAGGGAGAGAGCGAGCAAAAGAGAGGGATGGAGAGAGCGAGCAAAAGAGAGGGATGAAGAGAGCGAGCAAAAGAGAGGGATGGAGAGAGCGAGCAAAAGAGAGGGATGGAGAGAGCGAGCAAAAGAGAGGGATGGAGAGAGCGAGCAAAAGAGAGGGATGGAGAGATCGAGCAAAAGAGAGGGATGGAGAGAGCGAGCAAAAGAGAGGGATGGGGAGAGAGAGCAAAAGAGAGGGAGGGAGAGAGAGCAAAAGAGAGGGGGGAGACAGAGAGCAAAAGAGAGGTGGAGGTGGAGTGGGAGAGAGCGAGCAAAAGAGAGGGGGAGAGAGCACAAAGATGTGAGGAGAGAGAGAGGGGGAGAGAGAGAGCAAGGGGTGCGACCGCTGTACTGCAAAAAATGGCCCGTGTTAACAGACTTTAGGACTAGTATGTATGTATATATGTATATATATATATATATATATATAATTTTAGAAGGATACTGGAAGGGATACCGCGCCAGTGGGTGTGCCCCCTCAACAAGGTAAAATAATAATAATAAACACAATAAATAAATATTTTGATGTAATGTTAAACTATATAAAAAATACTGATGGAGATCACAATAAAATCTCTCTGCTCTCTAGATTAGAGAGAAAGACACAGTCTTAGTTTTCAAGTATGCCAGTAGTGTATGGCCTCTGGGTGAAGTATTGTAAGTTTAAAAGTCTATTTGACAAAGTTCATAGAATGGTAAGCGATCTCCCACAGGGGTTTGTATGTACTACTTACAAAAAGCACCCTCAATCATATGAGGTGAGTGTGAAGCTCGATCAGGCTGGTACTGAGAGGATGATTAAACTCCAAGTCTTGTACACGAGACCAGGCTCTGTCTTGGTGAGCTCCAGGCAAGGATCCTTTCAATTCAGATTCTGGTAGTCGTCCCCAAAAGAAGGCAAAGAATCCACTTGTGGATGTTCCCCCAGTAGGTGGCTCGATATCATAAAAAGGGAAGAAAAATGCAGGACATAGTGTGATATTGTTTTTTATTTTTGGTGCAAAAAAGTGTTAGCCAAATGCAAACTTACATTAATAAACCTCAATGAATATGAGGTAACTTAAAAACATGTAATCATATATTCAAAAATGAGCAATTGAATGGCGATGTATATATTCCTCCTCAGTGTTATACATAAATGTGACTCAAAAGCGGGTTTTGTACCGGCCGGTTGCAACCCCTTTACAAACAGGGAACTCAAAGTCTGGGAGAGTCAACAGTCCGACAGAAAAAAGAAAAGCTCAGTATATGAGCTAGTAGTATGCCTTACGCGTTTCAAAGGGTGTGCTGTATGTAGCTCCTTCTTCATCAGAGGCTTTCTGACGGGTAACGCTGACTTACTCAATATAAACCATTATTGATGATACAGGTACAACGTACGTCATTACGTTCTTGGTACCTGATTGGTTTTTGACCGAGGCTTGGTTAGTCCTCACAGGTTGATGGGGAGGGCTCGTGCCTGATGTCGGCACGAGCCCTCCCGCATCAACCTATGAGGACTAACCAAGCCTCCGGTCAAAAACCAACCAGGTACAGAACATAATGACGTACGGTATGTACCTGTAACAGCACTAACCGGAGAGTTCTCACAACTAAACATCCACTCAATTAATTTCATCTATGCTAACAACACTGAGTGATACCCATACGCTAATAGAAAGCACACTCTTGAAGACCCACAAGCCATATCACTTTTCCCACAACTGGTTAATCTGGAGCAGGAACACATTGACTACCATCTTAAAATAGCACCTGAAACAACATCAAGCGGAAACAGCATAAGCCACACCAATGGTGAATAGGAAGTACTTTTTAATGTACTGTCCGCTCTGGAATCGATCCGGAATGGTGGGACAACCCACAACAGATAGGACAGAGACCGGAGTCAGTGCAGTCACCTCAAGATCTTGGGGGGGGGGGCTGGGGGACTGTGGACAGGGAGCTACTAAATCCCCTCTTCTCTGGTGATCTGCTTGGACGCTATCTTAGATAAAACATTGCAAAATGGAAACTGCCACTACACTATATATAGCTTCTTTTCAGCAGTACATTAAATATCTTAATGTTGTATGTCAGTAGGAGGTGTCTTTGGAGAGCTCAAGTTCCATGTTAAGCTTATAGCTTAACATGGAACTTGAGCTCACCAAAGACACCTCCTACTGACACAACATTATTAAGATATTTAATGTACTCCTGAAAAGAAGCGTCAATACCTCACCAATCAACTACGATGAAGAGGCTATGATATGTATCCACTGCAGATAAACTCTGGGGGGCTGAGAGTGTATTTTGCAATGTTCAATTATTAGAGCGTTCCAGGTTGGAAAGCATTAAAATTTTAATTAAGCTGTTCAACACTATTTTGTTTAGTTTAAGTTCATACAGCTTACTTGTGCACAATCTCATATGGCAATATACTTAGTACATGGATATTGCCACCACAGAGTGGGAGAGACTGATCACATGTAGGCTATAGTAATTTTACCCTTTATAGGGTGCAACTGTTAGTGTGTTCTATGTTGGAAAGTATTAGTGTTTTAATTTAGTTGTTTAATAATATTTTGTTTGGCTTAAATCTATACTGCCTACCCATGCACAATTTCATATAGCAAAACACATAACATATAGATATTGTAACCAGGAGAAGCAGATCATACTTAAACTGCAGTAATATCACCTTATATAGGTCAAATCACTATCGCCTAGAGTTAGAGTTCTGCGTTAGCCGTCAAAACCAGCGTTAAGGGGTCCTAATGCTGGTTCTTACCGCCCGCTGGTATTTAGAGTCAGTCAGGAAAGGGTATAACGCTCACTTTCCAGCCGCGACTTTACCATACCGCAGATCCCCTTACGCCAATTGCGTATCCTATCTTTTCAATGGGATCTTCCTAACGCTTGTATTTAGAGTCTTGGCTGAAGTGAGCGTTAGAACTCTACCGACAAGACTCCAGCCGCAGGAAAAAGTCAGGAGTTAAGAGCTTTATGGGCTAACGCCGGTTTATAAAGCTCTTAACTACTGTGCTCTAAAGTACACTAACACCCATAAACTACCTATGTACCTCTAAACCGAGGCCCCCCCACATCGCCGCCACTATAATACATTTTTTTAACCCCTAATCTGCCGACCGCACACCGCCGCCACCTACATTATCCCTATGTACCCCTAATCTGCTGCCCCTAACATCGCCGACACCTACATAATATTTATTAACCCCTAATTTGCCCCCCCAACGTCGTCGCTACCTTACCTACACTTATTAACCCCTAATCTGCAGACCGGACCTCGCCGCCACTATAATAAATGTATTAACCCCTAAACCGCCACACTCCCGCCTCCGCAAACCCTATAATACATTTTATTAACCCCTAATCTGCCCTCCCTAACATCGCCACCAACCTAACTTCAAGTATTAACCCCTAATCTGCTGACCGGACCTCACCGCTACTCTAATAAATGTAT
The DNA here is from genome assembly GCF_027579735.1 of Bombina bombina. Classification (NCBI taxonomy): domain Eukaryota; kingdom Metazoa; phylum Chordata; class Amphibia; order Anura; family Bombinatoridae; genus Bombina; species Bombina bombina. The sequence continues at coordinate 54,051,092 of NC_069510.1, read as the reverse complement.
TAACCCCTAAAGCATAAGTCTAACCCTAACCCTACCACCCCCCTAAGTTAAATATAATTTAAATCTAACAAAATAAATTATTTATTATTAAATAAATTAATCCTATTTAAAGCTAAATACTTATATAGCTACAATGTAATTAATAATTACATTGTAGCTATTTTAGGATTTATATTTATTTTACAGGCAATAAAAAAAGATTCAAGAATTTTAAACTAATTACACCTACTCTAAGCCCCCTAAAAAAATAACAAAGCCCCCCAAAATAAAAAAATGCCCTACCCTATCTAAAATAAAAAGTTAACAGCTCTATTACCTTACCAGCCCTTAAAAGGGCCTTTTGCGGGGGCATGCCCCAAAGAAATCAGCTCTTTTGCCTGAAAAAAACATACAATACCCCCCCAACATTATACAACCCACCATCCACATACCCCTAATCTAACCCACCCAAACCCCCCTTAAAAAACCTAACACTAAGCCCCTAAAGATCTCCCTACCTTGTATTCACCCAGCCGGGTATCACCGATCCGTCCAGAAGAGGGTCAGAAGTCTTCATCCTATCCGGCAAGAAGAGGTCCTCCAGAGGGTCCAAAGTCTTCATCCAGGCGGCATCTTCTATCTTCTTCCATCCGGAGCGGAGCGGGTCCATCTTGAAGCAGCCGACGTGGAGCCATCCTTCCTCACGACGTCCTAAGTCCGAATGAAGGTTCCTTTAAATGACGTCATCCAAGATGGCGTCCCTCGAATTCCGATTGGCTGATAGGATTCTATCAGCCAATCGGAATTAAGGTAGGAAAAATCTGATTGGCTGATTCAATCAGCCAATCAGATTCAAGTTCAATCCGATTGGCTGATTGGATCAGCCAATCAGATTGAGCTCGCATTCTATTGGATGTTTCCGATCAGCCAATAGAATGCAAGCTCAATCTGATTGGCTGATTGGATCAGCCTATAGCATTGAACTTGAATCTGATTGGCTGATTCAATCAGCCAATCAGATTTTTCTTACCTTAATTCCGATTGGCTGACAGAATCCTATCAGCCAATTGGAATTCGAGGGACGCCATCTTGGATGACGTCATTTAAAGGAACCTTCATTCGGACTTAGGACGTTGGTGAGGAAGGATGGCTCCGCGTCGGCTGCTTCAAGATGGACCCGCTCCGGATGGAAGAAGATAGAAGATGCCGCCTGGATGAAGACTTTGGACCCTCTGGAGGACCTCTTCTTGCCGGATAGGATGAAGACTTCGGACCCTCTTCTGGACCTCTTCTTGCCGGATAGGATGTAGACTTTGGACCCTCTTCTAGACCTCTTCTTGCCGATAGGATGAAGACTTCGGACCCCTCTTCTGGATGGATCGGTGATACCCGGCTGGGTGAATACAAGGTAGGGAGATCTTCAGGGGCTTAGTGTTAGGTTTTTTAAGGGGGGTTTGAGTGGGTTAGATTAGGGGTATGTGGGTTGTAATGTTGGGGGGGTATTGTATGTTTTTTTTCAGGCAAAAGAGCTGTTTTCTTTGGGGCATGCCCTGCAAAAGGCCCTTTTAAGGGCTGGTAAGGTAATAGAGCTGTTAACTTTTTATTTTAGAATAGGGTAGGGCATTTTTTTATTTGGGGGGCTTTGTTATTTTTTTAGGGGGCTTAGAGTAGGTGTAATTAGTTTAAAATTCTTGTAATCTTTTTTTATTTTTTGTAATTTAGTGTTTTGTTTTTTTGTAATTTAGTGTTTTTTTTTGTAATTTAGTTTAGTTGATTTAATTGTAGGCAATTGTAGGTAGTTTATTTAATTAATTTATTGATAGTGTAGTGTTAGGTTTAATTGTAACTTAGGTTAGGATTTATTTTACAGGTAATTTTGTAATTATTTTAACTAGGTAGCTATTAAATATTTAAAAACTATTTAATAGCTATTGTACCTAGTTAAAATAAATACAAAGTTGCCTGTAAAATAAATATAAATCCTAAAATAGCTACAATATAATTATTCGTTATATTGTAGCTATATTAGGGTTTATTTTACAGGTAAGTATTTAGCTTTAAATAGGATTAATTTATTTAATAATAATTAATTTATTTCGTTAGATTAAAATTATATTTAATTTAGGGGGGTGTTAGGGTTAGACTTAGCTTTAGGGGTTAATACATTTATTATAGTAGCGGTGAGGTCCGGTCGGGCAGATTAGGGTTAATACTTGAAGTTAGGTGTCGCAGATGTTAGGGAGGGCAGATTAGGGGTTAATAAAATTTATTATAGGGTTTGCGAGGCGGGAGTGAGGCGGTTTAGGGGTTAATACATTTATTATAGTGGCGGTGAGGTCCGGTCGGAAGATTAGGGGTTAATAAGTGTAGGTAAGGTAGCAGCGACGTTGGGGGGGCAGATTAGGTGTTAATAAATATTATGTAGGTGTCGGCGACATGAGAGCAGCAGTTTAGGGGTTCATAGGGATAATGTAGGTTGCGGCGGTGTCCGGAGCGGCAGATTAGGGGTTAATAATAATATGCAGGGGTCAGCGATAGCGGGGGCGGCAGATTAGAGGTTAATAAATGTAAGGTTAGGGGTGTTTAGACTTTGGGTACATGTTAGGGTGTTAGGTGTAGACATATTTTTTATTTTCCCATAGTAAACAATGGGGCTGCGTTAGGAGCTGAACGCTGCTTTTTTGCAGGTGTTAGGGTTTTTTTCAGCTCAAACTGCCCCATTGTTTCCTATGGGGGAATCGTGCACAAGCACGTTTTTCAAGCTGGCTGCTACCGTAAGCAACGCTGGTATTGAGAGTTGAAGTGGCGGTAAATTATGCTCTACGCTCCCTTTTTGGAGCCTTCAGAGAACTCTAAATACCAGCGTTATTTAAAAGGTGCGGGGGGGGGGGGGGAAAAACACGCGTAGCTAACGCACCCCTTCTAACGCAAAACTCTAAATCTAGCCGATTGTCTTTACGACTTCTGACACATACCGCAAACTTGTGACAGAATGGAAACATCCAACCCTTTTACATATAGCTAACAGGATGACACTGATTAATTAAGAGCATGGATGGCAAATACTATGTACATATATCTTGCCCCCCCCCATCCCTGTGTACGAGGGAGCTTACACATATTTTGTAAATATAGCACCACTATATATCTGATAAGACAAATGACAGAATACCCATTAGATGGGTTAGTTAAAGAACTAGGGAGTCATCCCACATATCAAGTAGCTGCCCACATTAGCTAGTTATCTGACACTGTATGATCATCCGGGTGTAATAAGGTAGTAGTGCCACGAAGTAGTAATATTTTCCATTTCCTAACTCGTTTTTTGACACCCAAATGTCACAAACAAATCTTATCTACTCTTTACTTGAACAGAACAACCATGAGGACTAACCATATATACTCATTGAGAACTAAACATATATCACTTAGGTTTCAAACATATACTTGTTTGCATTGCCCACCTACACCACCTACATACAAATAGTAGAGGGGTTGATGTATGTAATGTAATTTCACGCATCTTCTTTTCGTTTTTGTTCAATTCACTATGTCAATGTACCATTTCTCTTAAAGATGCAAATTTCTTTTTTGTTTTCCGGTTTTGATATGTTTATTGTAAACCTCTAGCTTTAAATCACTTTCACCTAGAATACAAGTTGTGCCGTACGACTATACCACAAAATAATTGGCCTTTGCGAGCGGAATATTCAGCTCACCCGTATTACAAGTCACAGTGGTACGGCTATACCTCTAGCATTTTAGCCTACTGCAGTGATCCATTCCGCACTCAAAAAAATGGCCTTTGAGTGTGGAATATTCAGCTCCCCCCGTATTACAAGTCGCGGCGGTACGGCTATACCACTAGCGTTTTAGCCTACCGCAACGATCCATTCCGCACTTCAAAAAATGGGCCTTTGAGTGTGGAATATTCAGCTCCCCCGTATTACAGGTTGTGCAGTCAGGCTATTCTGCTAGTGTTATAGCTTATACTGTAACGATCCATTCCGCTATCAAAGACCAGTAGTTATGGATTTTGCAAAACAAAAATGTTTTCACAAAACTCATAACGAAAATGTTACAAAGTACACTAACACCCATAAACGACCTATTAACCCCAAAACCACCACCCCCCACATCGCAAATACTATAATAAACCTATTAACCCCTAATCCGCTGACCACCCACATAAAAACTACCTAAATTAAAGTATTAACCCCTAATCCGCCGCTCCCTCATCGCCAACACTAAATAAACCTATTAACCCCTAATCCGCCACCCTCCCACATCTCCAACACTAAATAAACCTATTAACCCCTAAACTGCCGCCCCCCACATAGCTACTACTAAATTAAACCTAATAACCCCTAAACCGCACCCCACATCACGACAAACTAAATTAAACAATTAATCCCTAAACCTAACACCCCCTAACTATAAATTAAAGTTACAATATAACTAAAATTACTAAATTAAAAAATCCTAACACTACAAAAAAAACAAAAAACCTAACATTACAAAAAATAACAAACTCTAAAATTACGAAAAATAAAAAAAATCTAAGATTACAAAACAATTGGTAGTTTATTGTTAGATTAAGGGGTGTTTTTATTTTGGGGTGGCTTTTTTGTTTTTATAGGGGTATTAGATAAGGTTTACATTTTTTATTTTGGATAATTTCATTTATTTTTTGTAATCTTAGATTTTTTTTATTTTTCATGATTTTAGACTGTTATTTTTTGTAATGTTAGTTTTTTTTATATTTTAGTAGTGGTAGGATTTTTTTATTTTGTAATTTAGGTTTTTTATTTTTGGGTATTTTTTTTTTATTTTTTAAATAGTTTATTTATAGTTTAAGCTTAGGTTTTTTTATATTTTACAGGTAAGTTTTTATTTATTTTAAGGTAGTTATATTGTAACTTTAATTTAAAGTTAGCGGGTTTTAGGTTTAGGGGTTAAAAGGTTTAGTTGAGTATTTATGATGTGGGTGTTTGGCGGTTTAGGGGTTAATAGGTTAGTTAGTATCTGCGATGCGTATGGTCGACGGATTAGGGTTAAATAGGTTTATTTCTTTTTGGCGATGTGAATGGGCGGCGGATTAGGAGTTAATAGGTTTATTTAGTGTTGGCGATGCGGGTAGGCGGCCAATTAGGGGTTAATAGGTTTATTTAGTGTTGGCGATGTGGGTGGGCAGCGGGTTAGGAGTTAATAGGTTTATATAGTGTTGACGATGTTGGGGGTGGCGGATTAGGGGTATTTAGACTAGGGGTTTATGTTAGGGTGTTAGATTTATAACAAATTTTCTTATCTCCATAGACATCAATGGGGAATGCGTTATTATGGGTTATATGGGTTTCAATACCATTTGTATGCCGATGACACCCAAATCTACCTCTCTGCACCACACCTACCTCCTTCCTTACTAACCCGTGTCACTAACTGTCTTTCTCACATCTCATCTTGGATGTCCTATCACTACCTTAAGCTAAATCTCTCCAAAACTGAACTCCTTATTTTTCCCCCTTCTTCCAATGTCTCCACCCCCAAAATTTCTATAACTGTTGATAATTCCATCATTACCCCTACCCCGCTCGCCCGATGTCTTGGGGTCACACTTGACTCTTTTCTTCACTCCTCACATCCAGTCCTTGGCTAAAGCCTGCCGCTTCCACCTTAAAAACATTGCTAAAATTAGACATCCTTACACAAGATACAACCAAGATTTTAATCCACTCTCTCATCCTTTCCCGCCTCGACTACTGCAATTCCGTCCTCTCTGGTCTACCTAGCTGCCGCATAGCTCCTTTACAATCCATTATGAATGCCTCTGCCAGGCTCATCTTCCTTACTCGTCGATCTTCATCTGCTGCACCTCTCTGCCAATCCCTTCAATGGCTTCCTCTTGCTTCTAGGATTAAACATAAAATTCTCACCCTGACATATAAAGCTCTCAACTGCACTGCTCCCCCCTACATCTCAGAACTTGTCTCTAGATACTCTCCCTCCCGTCCCCTTCGATCAGCTCAGGATCTCCTCCTCTCTTGTTACTTCCTCACATTCACGTTTACAGGACTTCTCCAGACTGGCCCCCATCTTATGGAATTCGCTGCCTCGCTCCATAAGACTCTCCCCTAGTTTTAACAGCTTCAAGCACTCCCTAAAAACTCTACTATTCAGGGATGCATACAACCAACACTAACCTTTCCTAACGCCATTGCTTTCCCCTTGAGTCCCTTAGATTGTAAGCCTATGGGCCCAGCTGTTTACAGATCGCTTCATAAGAGCCGACTACAACAGTGAAACTCTCGGCAGGGCTCTCTACCCACTTGACCCCTACAAAAGCTATCCTGTACACCGACTATGTTTACAGCGCTGCGGAATCTGTTGGCGCTCTACAAATACCTGATAATAATAATAATAATTGCAATCGCCATTCTGCAATCACAGGTGTCAGTTTTTTCTCCATTGATGTCTATGGCAGGATACGTTCACAAGCACGTCAAGTCAGGACTTGTTTTTTTGCGGTGTGGAGCTTATCACACCATACCGTACAACACAAGAAGGTTTTTTCTAACTTGTAATGGCAGTGCTAAAAGTGCGGTAAAGTTAAATTGTTAGTGTCATTTACTTTTTTTAGCGTTATTTACGCACTGGGTTTAGTGCACAAATTGTAATCTAGGTGTATATTATTGCAGGTCCAAGAGTGACCAATATAGTCCTCTTCAATCAACCTCTGACCTACGTCTCTCCATTCCTGTTATCTCTACTTCCCACTCCCGTCTCCAAGACTTCTCACGTGCTGCTCCCGTCCTCTGGAATTCTCCACCCCGCTCCATAAGACTGTCTCCAACCTTGAATAGCATCAGATGCTCCTTGAAAACCCACCTATTCAGAGAGGCTTACCATCTCTTCTCCATTCCTCATCCGAACCAAACTAATACATGAACTGCCTGACTCACTGCTGCAACTACAACTGATGTGACAAGCTACCCCCAACCTTATGTCTCTGCACCCTAAACCTGTAGACTGTGAGCTCTCCGGAGCAGGGCCCTCTTCCTCCTGTACTAGATTTGTTTAGTTTTGTTATGTTTTGTAATTTATCACAATCCTTATCATTGTATACCCCTATCATTGTACCCAGCGCTATGGAATTTGGCGGTGCTATACAAATAAATTATAGTAATAATAATATTATAGCCTAAGGGGACAAAAAAGAGGACTGAATCTTCCTGAGTACAATTTAAAATATTGAATACTAGCTGTTTCCCCTGTTTTGACCCCTTCTTTAGTGGATTTTCAGGTAATGTTAAAACGCGTGTTTATTTTTAAAGGAGAATCAAAATACTAATTTTCACGTCTGTAACATCTTTGTTTTTTGAGATATAGGTATCCTCATAAATCAGCCCCCCCCTTTTGACCCCCCCTTAAGTGGATTTTCAGGAAATGGTAAAACATGTGTTTCTTTATTTTTAAAGGAGAATCAAAATACCAATTTTCACGTCTGTAACATCATCGGTTTTTTTATCTTTATAAAAAAGTTCACCCCTTTTAAGCAAGCGGGGAACTTTCCTGGATGTGCTAATTTCCTATGCAAAAATTATGTATTGATTTACTTTTGAGACATGGAGGATTTTAATCTCAGATTTTTATCTCCACCATAATTTTAATAAATTTTGATTTTACCTTGTATTGTAAATGCATTTTTTTACTGGGAAAGAGCTAAATACTGCACCCCTAGTTATCTGACCCTATGGGATATAGCAGTGTGGGTCTGGAGTCTGCACTTCCACATTTAATAGGAATTGGGAAGCCCAAAATGTTCATAAAATTACTGGAAACATAGGACAAAATAAATAACAGTTTTAGTACAATTTCAAGGTGATTCATGTTCTTTTAAAACAACATGAAAATAATTTCGTCAATCAATGCATTTACTTAAAGGGACATAAATCCCAAACATTTTTTTTTATGATTTATACAGAGAATACAATTGTAAAGAACTTTCCAATTTACTTCTATGGTCTAATTTGCTTCATTCCTTAGGTATTTTCTGTAAGAGAAGCAGCAATGCACTACTGGGAGCTAGCTAAATTCATTGAGTGAGATAATGCCATGAGTCATACCAATCAGCAGCTCCTGAGTCTACCTAGGTAACCTTTTTCAACAAAGGATAAATAGAGAATGAAACAAATTAGATAATAGAAGTAATTTGGAACATTGTTTAAAATCACATGCTCTATCTGAATCATGAAAGAAAAAATGGGGTTTATGCCCATTTAAAATTACTACCACAAGTATTTTCAATGCTCTTATGTTAAAAATAAAAAAGAACAAAAAACACAACTATGTATCAGGGGTTTAATGATATCCCATACTGTTTAATAGATATTTAATAGCCAGTGAGGTGTAATGTGAACCTATCTGTGCTCTGTGCAAATGCACATGTACTTTACCTACACCCGTATTTGCAGTGGGCTGCATTTATGCTCCAATGTACACTAGGGTTGCCAGCTTTTGCCCAGAAGATTCCTGGACACTTTTTAAATGGGGTGGAGAGGGTGTGCCTCAGGGTGTGGCTTGGGGCATGGCTTCTCACAGCCTCAAATTCAATATGAAATCAAATTTATATATCTATATATATATATATATATGTGATATATAATATATATATTATATATGATATATATATATATATTTATATGTTATTATATATATATATATATATATATATATATATATATATATATAGCACTCACTGATCTATACAATATAAGCTCACAGTACCCATGTTTACACTGGCAGAAGTGCATAAAAAAGCCATACCTTTTGAACTGTCCCATACGGTTACCCAATCCAACAACCCCTCCTAATTGCCCTTACAGCATTCACTCCAAAATATCCGCACTGGATTCGGTTACAAACTGACCGGTTGTGCTAACCTCACAAATCTCTACACTCACCCCAAAGCACCGCCAGACACAGGAAATTCAAACAACCGCCGCGCTTTGATTGGACGGACGTCTGGCTTTCAGAGATCACAAACCACAAACTGCTAGTGCATCTGGGAGTTGTAGTCTTTCGCCTCCAGGGCAAAGATTAGGCTGCAATTAACTCAACCCTGCTCACGGCACCCTGCCCCGGGCTAAGAGCTCCCCTGGCCAGCTATTTTTTTTAATCTGTGTTCACTGCTGCTTGCTGACAGGGGAACTCTTAGACCGGGGCATTTGAGGGTAGTTCTGGGTCAGTCAAGTCCAAAAAAAACTTTCATGATTTAAATAGGGCATGCAATTTTAAACAACTTCCCAATTTACTTTTATCACCAATTTTGCTTTGTTCTCTTGGTATACTTAGTTGAAAGCTAAACCTAGGAGGTTCATATGCTAATTTCTTAGACCTTGAAGACTGCCTCTAATCTGAATACATTTTGACCACTAGAGGGCATTAGTTCACATGTTTCATATAGATAACATTGAGCTCATGCACGTAAAGTGACCTAGGAGTGAGCACTGATTGGCTAAACTGCATGTCTGTCAAAAGAACCAAAATAAGGGGGCAGTCAGCAGAGGCTTAGATACAAGATAATTACAGAGGTAAAACATGTATTATTATAACTGTGTTGGATATGCAAAACTGGGGAATGGGTAATAAAGGGATTATCTTTCTTTTTAAACAACAAAAATTCTGGTGTTGACTGTCCCTTTAACTAAAGTATATAAAGTAAATAAAAATGTTTCTAAGCATAGTATGAATTCAAATGTGCACAAACATAGACAAATAGACACAGAATGCCTATTTGGCTGTTCCGATCAGCCAATAGTATGCGAGCTCAATCTGATTGGCTGATCGGATCAGCCAATCGGATTGAACTTGATTCTGATTGGCTGATTCCATCAGCCAATCAGAATTTTCCTACCTTAATTCCGATTGGCTGATAGAATCCTATCAGCCAATTGGAATTCGAGGGACGCCATCTTGGATGATGTCCCTTAAAGGAACCGTCATTCTTCAGTTGGACGTCGCCGGATGAAGATGGGTCCGCGGTGGAGGTCTTCAGGATGGAGCCGGTCCTCATCGGATGAAGATAGAAGATGCCGCTTGGAAGATGATGGTTGCCGGTCCGGATCTACTCTTCTTCCCGGATAGGATGAAGACTTTGGAGCCTCTTCTGGACTTCTTCAGCCATCGGATGATGGATGTCTAGCCCCCGCTTGGGCTTAGATGAAGATATCGGAGCCTGGAACGGACGGTCATACCTGGCATGGTGAAGACAAGGTAGGAAGATCTTCAGGGGCTTAGTGTTAGGTTTATTTAAGGGGGGTTTGGGTTAGATTAGGGGTATGTGGGTGGTGGGTTGTAATGTCGGGGGGGGGTATTGTATGGTTTTTTTTACAGGCAAAAGAGCTGAATTCTTTGGGGCATGCCCCGCAAAGGGCCCTGTTCAGGGCTGGTAAGGTAAAAGAGCTTTGAACTTTAGTAATTTAGAATAGGGTAGGGCATTTTTTATTTTGGGGGTCTTTGTTATTTTATTAGGGGGCTTAGAGTAGGTGTAATTAGTTTAAAATTGTTGTAATATTTTTCTTATGTTTGTAAATATTTTTTTATTTTTTGTAACAGTTCTTTTTTATTTTTTGTACTTTAGTTAGTTTATTTCATTGTAGTTATTTGTAGATATTGTATTTAATTAATTTATTGATAGTGTAGTGTTAGGTTTAATTGTAGGTAATTGTAGGTAGGTTTAATTGTAACTTAGGTTAGGATTTATTTTACAGGTAATTTTGTTATTATTTTAACTAGGTAACTATTAAATAGTTCTTAACTATTTAATAGCTATTGTACCTGGTTAAAATAATTACAAAGTTGCCTGTAAAATAAATATTAATCCTAAAATAGCTACAATGTAATTATTCGTTATATTGTAGCTATATTAGGGTTTATTTTACAGGTAAGTATTTAGCTTTAAATAGGAGATAATTTATTTCGTTAGAATAAAATTATATTTAATTTAGGGGGGTGTTAGGGTTAGGGTTAGAATTAGCTTTAGGGGTTAATAAATTTAATAGAGTAGCTGTGCGGTCCGCTCGGCAGATTAGGGGTTAATAAGTGTAGGCAGGTGGAGGCGATGTTGTGGGGGGCAGATTAGGGGTTAATAAATATAATATAGGGGTCGGCGGTGTTAGGGGCAGCAGATTAGGGGTACATAAGGATAACTTAAGTAGCGGCGCATTGCGGTCGGCAGATTAGGGGTTAATTATTGTAGGTAGTTGGCGGCGACGTTGTGGGGGCAGATTAGTGGTTAATAAATATAATACAGGGGTCGGCGGTGTTAGGGGCAGCAGATTAGGGGTACATATGTATACCGTAGGTGGCGGTCGGCAGATTAGGGGTTAAAAAAATTTAATCGAGTGGCGGCGATGTGGGGGGACCTCAGTTTAGGGGTACATAGGTAGTTTATGGGTGTTAGTGTACTTTAGGGCACAGTAGTTAAGAGCTTTATGAACCGGCGTTAGCCCAAAAAGCTCTTAACTCCTGTTTTTTTTCTGCGGCTGGAGTTTTGTCGTTAGATTTCTAACGCTCACTTCAGCCACGACTCTAAATACCGGAGTTAGAAAGATCCCATTGAAAAGATAGGATACGCAATTTACGTAAGGGGATCTGCGGTATGGAAAAGTCGCGGCTGAAAAGTGAGCGTTAGACCCTTTCCTGACTGACTCCAAATACCGGCGGTAGCCTAAAACCAGCGTTAGGAGCCTCTAACGCTGGTTTTCACGGCTACCGCCAAACTCTAAATCTAGGCCTCTGTTTGCACATGTGCAAACTGGAGTAGCCTGCACTCTTGTATTCCTTAAGGTGGTTCAGCAATGATTCAACTTGTTTAATATAGCAAAGAATGATTTACCTATCATGATTGTTGATGCAAAACTGACAATCCACCTTTTAAAAGCATGTGACACCATAGAAGCTTAGGGAGGGGGAAAAACGTAAATAAAAGCTTGCTTAAATTATCTTTAAGCATTAACCCAAGCCTTCCTGGGAGAAAGTGAAACAAACACATTTTTTAGATGTATTTTACAACAAAAGGCTGCAAAATAAATAATAAATGTGTATTGCAATAATGTTCCACTTGCAATAATAAAACATTTTATGCATTGTTGAAACGTCAAGTTTAATAGTCCTTTAAGGGGATATTGCATGAAGCAAAGTTAAGACTAAACCCAAAACCAACAGTAAATTTATGTTGTGTAAATAATTGATAAAGGGGATAGAATTGAACAAGGATTGGACAAGGGATAAGGCAAGTGCTGTTTTTATACTAAGTTGTATACACTGTTTGACTAATTTGTAAAAATGCTAAATATCTTCATATTCGTTTTTGCCACCTTTTGTCTGTTTAACAAACTACTTTACTCAATTACTCCTTACCCCTCACCACCAGCACTGCTCATTAGCCCATCTCTCTTAACCTCACCTTACTTTTGTACTCATGAACTTCACACATTCCTAAAGACTCTCTCTCCCCCTTGCAACTCATCACAAAAACACTCACTACTGCAAAACCGCATCTCATCTTATGTCACTCTCCATCTTGCTCAAAATAGCTGCTGGCGACATCTCCCCCAATCCTGGTCCCCCACAACTTCCTTGCCCTGCACACCTATGTGTGCCCTTAAATAGACTTCAAAAACAAAACTCTGGTAACCTTAATCTTATTCATCTTGCATCTAGAGCCACCACCCCCTTCACCCCCTTCTATCCATGACCTCTTTATCTCCCACTTTCTCAATCTTCTGGCTCTCACAGAAACCTGTCTCTCTCCTTAACACACTGCTTGCTCTGCTGCACTGTCACATGGGGGTCTCCACTTCAGCCACACTCCTAGGTCTGACAATAGACAAGGAGGTGGTGTAGGTATTTTACTTTCCTCCAGTTGCACCTTTCAACAAATACAGCCCTTCTCTTCCCTCATATTTTCTTCATTCAAAACACACATGATTAGCTTATTCTCTCCCCTATCTTTACGCGTTGCAGTCATATACCGCCCTCCTGGCTCCGCAACTTTTTTTCTAGATCACTTTGCCACCTGACTACCTTACTTCCTTTCCTCAGATACCCTCATTCTCTGTGACTTCAACCTCCCTGTTGATAATCCCACTGCCCCCTCTGCAAAACAACTTCTGCAACTCACTTCCTCTTTCGGCCTGTCACAATGGACTGACTCTCCTACTCACAAAGTTGGTCACTACCTTGATCTGATTTTCAGTTATCGATGCAATATCTCAAACTTCACAAACTCATCTTTTCCTCTTTCTGACCACCACCTCCTCACTTGTACCATCACCTCCCTCCCTACAACTCTCCCTTCTTCTACCCCTCACACTAAACTTCCCAGAAGACTCAAGTCATTAGATCAGCAACAGCTCGCTAGCTCTCTCGAACCTCTTCTCTCTTCCATCCCCTCCTTTTCCTGTCCTGATGAATCCATCTGCCACTATAACTCCACCCTTACATCGGTCCTTGATAACCTAGCCCCACCTACCATAACTCGGAAAACAAACACTCATCCTCAGCCCTGGCATATTCCTCTGACACATACTGCTGAGCGACACTGGAGGAAATCTCAGAGTTCTGCTGACTTTCTTCACTATTAGTTCATCTTGAACTCTTACTATTCTGCCCTTAATCTATATAAGCAACACTACTTCTCCACTCTTATCTCTACTCTTTCCTCAAACCCAAAACGTCTGTTCTCCACATTCAATACTCTTCTCCATCCACCCCCACCTCCCACCACAACTTTTCTATCAGCCCATGATTTTGCCAGCTACTTCAACAACAAAATCGACTCCATCAGAAATGAAATCATCTCTCAACATACTACCGGTCTCCCTCCCCCTCAAAAGCTCACAATCATCCAAAACCCACATAGCCATAAATTTAGCTCTTTTGCCCCTGTTACAAATGATGAAGTTTCTGCCCTTATACTATCCTCTCACCTCACTACCTGTCCCCTCGACCCCATCCCCTCACAACTACTCCCCTCCCTCTCTTCTAACCTTACCCCTATACTCACACACACCTTCAACCTCTCCCTCAGCACTGGTATAGTTCCCACATCTCTTAAGCATGCATTAGTCACACCTGTCCTCAAAAAACCTTCTCTCGATCCAACCTCCCCATCCAGCTACCGCCCTATTTCCCTACTACCTCTTGCCTCAAAGCTTCTTGAAAAGCTAGTATATGCACGTCTATCCCATTTCCTTACACTAAACTCCCTCCTTGACCCACTGCAATCTGGATTTCGCCCCCTTCACTCAACAGAGACAGCAATTGCTAAGGTTACCAACGACCTACTTACAGCAAAATCAAAAGGCCACTTCTCTCTACTTATCCTCCTTGATCTGTCTGCAGCCTTCGACCACCCTCTTTTGCTCCACACCCTCCAATCCTTTGGCATCTGTGACACAGCTCTCTCTTGGTTCTCTTCCTATCTGTCTAACCGTACCTTTAGTGTAGCCTTCTCTGGGGCATACTGTGCCCCGTTACCTCTTTCTGTTGGGGTACCGCAAGGCTCTGTCCTCGGTCCCCTTCTCTTCTTAATCTACACGTCCTCACTAAGTTCCTTAATAAAGTCCCACGGGTTTCATTATCATTTGTATGACGATGATACCCAAATCTACCTCTCTGCACCAGAACTACCTCCTTCCTTGCTAACCCGTGTCACTAACTGTCTCTCTCATATCTCATCTTGGATGTCCTCTCACTACCTCAAGCTAAATCTCTCCAAAACTGAGCTCCTTATTTTCCCCCTTCTTCCAAAGTCTCCACACCCCATGTCTCTATAACTGTTGATAACTCCATCATTACCCCAACCTCACATGCCCGATGTCTTGGGGTCACACTGGACTCAGATCTTTCTTTCACTCCTCACATTCAGTCCTTGGCTAAAGCCTTCCGCTTCCACCTTAAAAACATCAGCAACATTAGATATTTCTTTACACAAGACACAACAAAGATTTAATCCACTGTCTCATCCTTTCCCGCCTCAACTACTGCAACTCTATCCTCTCTGGTCTCCGTAGCTGCCACCTAGCTCCTTTACAATCCATAATGAATGCCTCTGTCAGGCTCATCTTCCTTGCACGTCACCCTTCATCTGCCACACCTCTCTGCCAATCCCTTCACTGGCTTCCTCTTGCCTCCAGGATTAAACACAAAATTCTCACTCTGACATACAAAGCCTTCAATTGCTTTGCTCCCCCTACATCTCAGACCTTGGCTCATGATCTCCTACTCTCCTCCTCTCTTGTTACCTCCTCACATTCCCGTCTTCAAGATTTCTCCAGATTGACTCCCATCTTATGG
Source organism: Bombina bombina (assembly GCF_027579735.1). Classification (NCBI taxonomy): domain Eukaryota; kingdom Metazoa; phylum Chordata; class Amphibia; order Anura; family Bombinatoridae; genus Bombina; species Bombina bombina. Next base: position 54,035,753 of record NC_069510.1, on the reverse strand, counting down.
AACTCTCTGCCTCGCTCCACAAGAATCTCCCCTAGTTTTAAAAGCTTCAAGTGCTCCCTGAAGACTCTACTGTTCAGGGACGCTTACAACCTACACTAACCTGCCTATCTCTACTGCTATCCCCCAAAACCCCATAGCATGTAAGCCTATGAGCCCAGCTGTTTGTAGTTCACCTTCATAAGAGCCGACTGCAACAGTGCAACTCTCGGCAGGACCCTCTCTCCCCATTTGATACCTGTAATCGTTTTTTTATATACCACCTATGTTCATAGCGCTGCGGAACCTGTTGGCTCTCTACAAATACCTGATAATAATAGAAGCTCACTGGTTGCTAAGGACAACCTCTACATCTCTATTGGTGGACAGTAACATACTTCATAAGCATAAAAACAAGTGTTTATTTCAAAGTGAAAGATAATCCTTTTATATATATATTTTTTTTTTTAAATAAAATAATATAAAATTTTATTCCACAGTTCTGAAATAAGACAGTAACCTAAAATGTCTTTCTAGGTGTCTTTCAGCTTGTGACCAGCCCACTGTAAGTTAAAGGGACAGTATACTGTAAAATTGTTTTTACCTTAATGTGTTGCCAATTACTTTATTTACCAGCTGCAGAGTATAAATTGTATGACAATTTACTTTTTAAGGTTTATTTGTGTTTATGAATTAGCTGGTTTTGTGTTTTGAAGCCACAACCAAATAAAATGGGCTGAGTTTGTAGGTATAATCAGATCTCATTACTTTATCACATTGTGTACATATTTATACGTCTTTATCTTATATCTGTCTGTAAACCAATCACCAATACTTGGAGCGAACAATGGAAAATTAACATTTTATTACCTTATCTCTTCTATACTCCACTGGGAGTGTAATTTTTTCTGCTGGCTGTGTTTACACAGCTTATTTATAGCTTGGCCCTAAGGCCAAAAACTTTCAGAATAGGTGAGGAAACCACATGTTAATTCAACTATTTCAAATGCCAATATAAGAGTAAAGGCTTGTAAACAATTTAATACAATCCAGCAGGTAAAGTGGTTAATTGGGAACACATTTAAGGGAAGGAATTTTTTGAGTAAACGGTCCCTTTAAAATTAGAAACATATTGGTTTTTAAAGGGACATTCAACTCCAAAAATTGTTATTGTTTAAAAAGATAGATAATACCTTTATTACCCATTCAACAGTTTTGCATAACCAGCATGGTTATATTAATACACGTTTTACCTCTGTGATTACCTTGTATCTAAGCTTCTTTTGACTGCCCCCTGATCACATGGTTCTTTATTTATTATCTATTGACTTGAATTTTAGCCAGTTAGTGCTGTGTTGTGCACAACTCTGCAGGAGAGAGCACAGTGTTATCTATATGGCCCACATGAACTAGCAGTCTCCTGTTGTGAAAAGCAGATAAAAAAGCATGTGATAGTCTGTCTGAAGTGGCTTAGAAACAGGCAGAAATTTAGAGATTTAAAGGTTATAAAGTATATTAATCTAACAATGTTGGTTGTGCAAAGCTGGGAAATGGCTAGCAAAGGCATTGTCTATCTTTTTATACAATAACAATTTTGTTGTAGACTGTCCCTTTAAAATAAAATAAAATAAAGCCGTATGGGCTGTGATACATAAAGTTTGGATCAGGCACATATTTACAGTGAAATGTGTCATATTTCAGATCATTATGTAAAAATGCTCTTCCTTCCCTTTGCCTGTAAGTCCAGCTATCTGTTGAAAGAGTTTTTTTATGGCCAGAGAGCCCTGCGCTGATAAGCCAAGAATACAATGCTTATGTGTCACCCCCATACTGAAACAGGAAGAAATGCAGCCCCTGATTACATTGTTTCAATCTGCTAATTACACTAAGTAATGGAGGATCAGCCACCACTCCTTGTAATCAGAAAAAACAACAGTGATACAACCAAATCAGAAAGGCTCCAGTAACCTGGAGTCTAGTCTAATTCTTAAAGGGACACTCAAGTCAAAATAAACTTTTATGATTCAGATAGAGCAGCAGTTTTAAGACACTTTACAATTTACTTCCATTATCAAATTTTGCACAGTCTTTTCCTATTCACATTATCTGGGGAACAAGATCCTTCTGAGCATGTGCACAAGCTAATAGGGTATACATGTACTACTCTGTGATTGGCTGATGTCTGTCACATGATATAGGGAGAAAAAATACATTTGTCAGAAAAAAATCTGCTTATTTGAAATTCTTATTGATTATAATAATTAATAATAATAATTTGCGATTTATATAGAACTTTTCTCCCTGTGAGATTTAAAACACTTTACAAATATACCAACATAAAGACATAAAAGTTAGGCGTTTCTGAAGGTCAGATAAGCGGACTGAATGCCTGATGGAAGAGGTGGGTCTTTAGCTTTTTTTAAAAAGTCTGTAAGGATGGTGCCTCTCTGATTGTGCACGGTAAAGAATTCCAGAAAGTAGGGTCAGCGTGGCCGAATGCTCTGGAGCCTTAGTTTGACCTTATTCTTGGCACTGAAAGGAGGGATGTGTTGGCTGACCTAAGTGATTGCATTGTCTTTTAATTATGCACTTGTAATTATGTAATTTTTCTACATTGAGTGGTACTTTAATATTCAGGTTTGAGTGATTGACATTATTTTGTATTAGTAACATACAAATTGCAACATATATATCAAGGGCCGAATTGCCCCTGATGCCCCTGTTTCCGTGCGAGCCTTCAGGCTAGCCGGAAACAGCAGTTAAGAAGCATCAGTCTTAAGACCGCTGCCCCTTAACTGGTCCGCCTGCTCTGAGCGGCGGACAGCAATCAACCCGATCGAATATGATCAGGTTGACTGACACCTCCTGCTAGCGGCCAATTGGCCGCGAATCTGCAGGGGGCGGCATTGCACAAGCAGTTCAAAAGAACTACTTGTGCATACGCTGTCGGCATTCATCGATGTCTATCGGACATGATCAGCTGAGCGGATTATGTCGGACAGACCGATGATAAATCGGCCCCAGAGAATGCAATTGTAAAGAACTTTCTAATGTACTTCTATTATCTTATTTGCTTTTTTCTTTTGGTATCCTTTGTTGAAGGAGCAGCAATGCACTACTGGGAGCTAGCTGAACATGAGACATTGAATTATCATTACGGAAAGAGTATCCTCTGAATATTTTAGTAAATCTAGATTGTACATTTTTATATTAACACAATCCCATATAGCTGAAATTTCAGACATCCTTAGATTATCCAATAAGAGAATATGAACCTAAATACACATTTTGCCCAATACTGTACAAACACCACATGCAGTTTTATGGTATGTGACCAGAAAGACTACAGGACAAGCCAAGAAAGGTCTGGACTAAACTTACTAAGACTGTAGAGTATTAAAAAAAAAAAAAAATCTGCATACGTAATACATTTGTAAAAAGCATTTGAACTGTGGTTTTGTTAGCAAAATGTACATTGTTTTGCAGTCCAGGGGCAATTCTTAGGGAATTAGATACCAAGTATAATCACTTTCCTTGTACAAAAGATGCTGCTGGCTCAGACTCTCCTTCAGACTGAATAGAACATCTATGGGTATAGATGGCAGCACTTTCCTTTCTGGGACTGTAACTGAGATTCTGCTTCTTCACCATCTTGGAGGAAAGAAACCTGACAATGGTGACCCCTTCATGCACCAGCATTTACCAACTGGAAGATACTCACAAGAGGTCTTGTGTTGTAAGAGCTTTATCATCCACATTCAAAAAGAGCTTCCACTTGGCAAATAAATAGCTTAAAGGGACAGTCAACACCAGAATTTTCGTTGTATAAATAGATAGATAATCCCTTTATTGCCCATTCCCCAGTTTTCCATAACCAACACAGTTATAAAAATGCACGTTTTACCTCTGTAATTACCTTGTATTTATGCGTCTGTAAACTGCCCCCTTATTTCAGTTTTTTGACAGACTTGCATTTTAGCCAATCAGTGCTGACTCCTAGGTAACGTGGATGATAAAGCAAAAAGAGGGCGCCTCATAGTGTACAGTTGCAAGAAAAAGTATGTGAACCCTTTGGAATTATATGGATTTCTGCACAAATTGGTCATAAAATCTAATCATCATCTAAGTCACAACAATAGACAATCACAGTCTGCTTAAACTAATAACACACAAAGAATGAAATGTTGCCATGTTTTTATTGAACACACCATGTAAACATTCACAGTGCAGGTGGAAAAAGTATGTGAACCCTTGGATTTAATAACTGGTTGAACCTCCTTTGGCAGCAATAACTTCAACCAAACGTTTCCTGTAGTTGCAGATCAGACGTGCACAACGGTCAGGAGTAATTCTTGACCATTCCTCTTTACAGAACTGTTTCAGTTCAGCAATATTCTTGGGATGTCTGGTGTGAATCGCTTTCTTGAGGTCATGCCACAGCATCTCAATCGGGTTGAGGTCAGGACTCTGACTGGGCCACTTCAGAAGGCGTATTTTCTTCTGTTTAAGCCATTCTGTTGTTGATTTACTTCTATGCTTTGGGTCATTGTCCTGTTGCAACACCCATCTTCTGTTGAGCTTCAGCTGGTAGACAGATGGCCTTAAGTTCTCCTGCAAAATGTCTTGATAAACTTGGGAATTCATTTTTCCTTCGATGATAGCAATCCATCCAGGCCCTGACGCAGCAAAGAAGCCCCAAACCATGATGCCCCCACCACCATACTTCACAGTTGGGATGAGATTTTGATGTTGGTGTGCTGTGCCTCTTTTTCGCCACACATAGTGTTGTGTGTTTCTTCCAAACAACTCAACTTTGGTTTCATCTGTCCACAGAATATTTTGCCAGTACTGCTGTGGAACATCCAGGTGCTCTTGTGCAAACTGTAAACGTGCAGCAATGATTTGTTTGGACAGCAGTGGCTTTCTCTGTGGTATCCTCCCATGAAATCCATTCTTGTTTAGTGTTTTACGTATTGTAGATTCGCTAACAGGGATGTTAGCATTTGCCAGTGACTTTTGTAAGTCTTTAGCTGACACTAGGCTTCTTCTTCACCTCATTGAGCAGTCTGCGCTGTGCTCTTGCAGTCATCTTTACAGGACGGCCACTTCTAGGGAGAGTAGCAGCAGTGCTGAACTTTCTCCATTTATAGACAATTTGTCTTACCGTGGACTGATGAACAGCAAGGCTTTTGGAGATACTTTTATAACCCTTTCCAGCTTTATGCAAGTCAACAATTCTTAATCGTAGGTCTTCTGAGAGCTCTTTTGTGCGAGGCATCATTCACATCAGGCAATGCTTCTTGTGAAAAGCAAACCCAGAGCTGGTCTGTGTTTTTTATAGGACAGGGCAGCTGTAACCAACACCTCCAATTTCATCTCATTGATTGGACTCCAGTTGGCTGACATCTCACTCCAATTAGCTCTTGGAGATGTCATTAGTCTAGGGGTTCACATACTTTTTCCACCTGCACTGTGAATGTTTACATGGTGTGTTCAATAAAAACATGGCAACATGGGTTCACATACTTTTTCTTGCAACTGTAGTATATCCCAGGTGGGTCTTAAACATATGTGGTAAATGAGCTTACCAGAATCAAATGCACCGTACTATGACCGGTGCCAGCAGGCAGGCTAGCACTCAACAGTGGCTAGTACACTGGTCAGGAGATCCCCAAACTGTCAGGCCACTGGGTCTTGGCACTGCAACAAATCTCGGAAAGGCTGTGGGCACTCTCTCTGCTTCCCACTGGAGAGAGTTCACCGGACAACTCAAAGGATCCGGTCAGAGCCTTATATCAGAGCTCTATTGAGGTGTTAATATAATTTAGGGATACTAGCTGCAGTATATCCCAAGTCCTAACCCGTTTCTATGAGCCCCCCCCCCAAATTACCCCCAAATCCTACCTACAACATTGCAAAAATCAATATTCGCTGCCATCACCCAAAAACGTAATAGGGCTTTTTGGGCTACTAAGAAAAACAAATCGTATCTGATTGTATTTATATTTTAATCTGAAAAAAAGGATTTACAGTGCATAAAAAGATGAAAAATAAATACATGAAATTGGAGGGTATATAAAAAAGGGTAATTAAACAATAGACAATAAAGACACAATTGCAAAACAATTATAATAAAAAATTAAATTATCAAAATTCACAGAAATCCTAAACTTCAATTTGTGGAGATTTATAATTATCCTTTCAGGTGGCAATTCCTTGATCTAACAGTATACTGAAGTCTGCCTGTGTTACAATCACACACTACTTTATTCACAGTCACATGACCTCCGCCATAGGGTAATTACTTACTGCTCGGGTTATATTGATCATGTTTGCAGGCTGGATGGCAGATATTGGCTCTAGCGGGAAATATGTATATCCACTTAGGCCATTCCAAGTGCCCACTGCATGCAAAATTATGGCATATTATTTGTATGACTTTATTAAGAACCCATAAATAACAGACATACCACACCCCAGTTTAAGTGGCTGACATTTCCCAGGTAGTCTCTCGGCACTTATCCTTACCCAGGCTTGTTTGGGCTTATTTGATACCTGCTTGTGTCAGCAACTTAAATATCTCTACATGGATACTGAAGATGTTTTCTGGGAAGAGTTATAGGCATAAATTGTATTACTAGATATTGTGATTAGGGAATTTTGGCATTCAAAAGGGGGTTTGCTAGGAGAATCATAACTAACTCTGATCCCCAGCTGTGATAAAAATTGACCTGTGTTAAATTTGTAGACAGGGGGCCAAGGGCTTAGCTTTAAAGCTAGATACCTCACTGTGATACGGTTGATCAAAAGTTACACCATTTGGTTATATTCTTAGTTCACATGAAGTTGTAGTAACCCCTTAAAAGCTTGTAGGAAAATATCCTGCACTTTGTATGATACCATAGATTCTGAATTCACATTGTTGTATTAACCCCTTAACAGCTGAGGAAAAAATAGAAAAAAATCATGCCTTTACATGACACCTCCCCCCTAAAAATGGTGGGAAAAGGGGTTAAGCCACAAGCTTACCCTATGTTTACCAAGGCTCCTCTCTCTTGCCAACAGGACAAGCCATTATGCTCACACTGGAGACTCCTGTTCTTATTCTGGACAGTAGGATTATCATGTCACTGTATGATACTCCATCTGAGTACTTTACTGCTGTTTCCTTGCACCCTGTCTAATCAATTTAGATTTCCAGATCAGGGGAACAAGTAAACTATCTGTTGCACAGATACAGCTGCAAACAATCTTGGTTCCCTTCATCAATAGCTATACCTCCCGGGGTAATACTATTTCTGATCTAGTAGACTATGTGGTGTTCCTCTCCTTGGGTATTAGCCTGGCTATGAATAGCCCCTAACTCATACATGGGAGACTCTGCCAGTACCTTGTCTCTATTCACCCAGGTGTATTCTACCACTGAGTTGTCTAATGTGCTCAGTTTCCCTTTATCTCAGTATACACTGTGTACACCAGTATGACCCATGTGACTTGTGGTGTTCTGAGTTATCCCTTCCATGCAAAACATCGACAAGTAGACCCTATTTTCCACATCCAGTTTAGCCTTTCTGGAAACCAGGGGCCAGTCAGGGGAGCTGTGGTTGAAGGGGCATAATGCGGATTAGTTAACCCATATCCTGCTGAAAAAGTAGGTAACCTAAGGCCTATATTTTTAACCCCAAAACCTGCCTTCTCACTGGCCTACAGATGAGTCACCACTACCATTCCGCCTTTACTTCCCTGCTCTGCATCTAGCAACAACAGAGGGATGACTCCCATCTCCCTTCACTCCACTAATGGATTCAATAGTAGCACAGAAGCTGGGTGCAGTTGAGCTAGGGCCTCTACCCTCAATTGCTTTCAAAGCCTGGGGCACCCCATGCCCCTTCCCCAACCCTCTTGCACTAGGTAATACACATAAGAATACTTTTCATTGGTACACAGATTACCAGTTTTGGACAACATGTCTGGAGGTTGCTCCTTTGGGAAGGAGGCTAAACTAAAGTGCCCATATTTGCTGCAACAACTGCATCAGTGGGTACCCACCTTGCCCAATGCAACTCCTGGCCTCTTGATGGCTGATGTTTTAGGGAAAGGTATTCCTGTATAATTGGTGGTCAGTTACTGATACGTTTCTCTCTCTCAGATGCGCAGCTGTACACATGGTTACAGGTGCTTCAAAGTTAGAGTAGTCTGCAGACTCTGCAACTGAATTAGGTTCCATCCACAGGATCAATTTTCTGGCCTCAGGACTCCATGTCTGGCAAACATTTTTCAACAGATTAGCATGACCATTTAGGTTATTAATAATGTTGTACAAAACACAGATGTAGTAATTACAAGTATATTTTTGCTCTTATATCTTCTATTTTGATTTTAATGGTAAATGTTTTGTTATTAATTTATTTTTAAGCTATTTTGCCAAGAGAAATCTCGTTGTGAATGTGGATGCATAAGCAAAACTCATGGTAGTGTCTTTTATTTCGTATATGTTTGTATTAAGGGTGTGTCACCATTGTTGGATTTCTTTCCTCCAAGATTGAGAAGCAGCAGAATCTTGGTTACAGTCCTGGAAAGGAAAGCGCTGACATCTACACCTATAGAAGCTTAGGGAATGCCCATGTCTCTGTTAGGGACATATATAAATGCACTCCTGCATAGTTTAAGCAATCACTGTGTAGCACATTGCAGGGATTGAGGTAATTTCCAAAACCATTACAATATGTAAACACTATGCATGGAAAATATGTTTGAGCAATTCACTTGCTATATTGCTCATTTGCAGCAGCTTGAAGGAACCTACCACCTGTGGGTTAACGCTATAGCAAGTGAATTAAGCTACGCCCCTACAGCAGATAAGAAGAAAAACCTCTGTGGCATGGCAGTGGCTGGTGAGCCCTTCCAGGACGGAGAATAAAAGATACATTTAAAATATAACCAAGCAATTCGGAATAGAACTTAGAAACATTACAATCAGTGGTTGACAAATATGTTCAAAAATTAGGAGCCAGAAAGAATATTTAGGAGCCAGGCATATTTTTAGGAGCCAGACAGTTGGATTTGTATATAGATATATGGATAATAACCCAAAAAGTTAGGAGCCAGGGGTAAAATTCTAGGAGCCAGTGGCTCCCAGGCTCCTAGGTTTGTCGAGCCCTGCATTACATTATATATGCCATGAACTAAGACGTTCAAAATTCTTTGCTTTCTAAATCATGTCCCTGTATGACCTTATTATTTTTTTCCTTTTTCATATTACTGAATCATTAGACAGCTAAAGTGATCTCATTTAGAAATGTATCTGAATTTATATGTATGTTTTTCCTTTATAACTTTCTTGGAGTCTGGAAGGAAAAATAGATTTGCTGTAAGCCATCAGTATGGGAACAGCACAATTCAGACAACAGCCTACAACATGAGATAACTATGAGGTTGTTCATGGCATGTAAGAACAGAACATTATTGATTAAGTCATTTTGCATATGTTTTGATAAAGCAGATAGATGTAGTACAATGTTAATGAAAAATAAGAAAGAGGAAGACAGAATAATAGATAATATTTGGGTCAATTAATCTTTATGGAAAGTGGGTGCTGTATACCAAGAGATAAATATTGATTTACATTGGTGAAGCACCACTAAAGTGTATAGCTATTAGCACACCCCACCAATATCACCACTATTAAATACTATACTCAAACCTATCTTTGAGGATTACGGACAAGTTAAAACATAGCTTTTATTAAAATCCAAAAATAAAATGGGAAATCAAAAGCAATAAAATAATTATGAGAGTTGTTTATTGTATTTTTGAGTTATATACATTGACTGTAAATGTACATTCAAGTCACTGCACATGTCTCACAGTATTGCATGAAATACCAGTTCCCCTTTAAGAATTTATTACTACTAGTCACAAAAAAGAGGTCATATAAATTAATTAATGAGATTGGTAACCATATGATTAGAAAACTAATAAATATTATTGAAAAAATTACATATATACGTCTCAGTGTTAATGTTGCCATAACAGTTGTAGACTACTAATCCACTCACGCATCAATGGTCATATATGAAATTGTTTTGATACCCAAGTAATATTCTATGAGTTTGCTACAATAATCAAATCTCTGTGATATTATAATCATCTGTCTTCTATTGTGATTTAAAATAACAAGTAACATTAGATGAGTGGCTTATAGCGGCTGTAATATTGTAAAGTATCAATCTTTCCCATCAAATGGCAGGCTGCCAAGAGGTACCTACAGCAGTGTAATTTGTGCTTGAATAAGACCCCGTATTATCGGCTTGATTGGTGGCCTGTAATATTTGGCATAAAACAATGTAACAACCCTGTGTTTACTCTGTATAAATTGTGGCAATTCGCCAATAATCACTGTTACGTATAAGTTATAAATAACAACTGTTATCAGTGCCGCGAGTCGGTTAAGTCAGAGGTTGTGCTCTATACAAGTATCCATTATTATTATTATTATTATTATGTATATACATGGATTGTGCTATACATTAACATGCATAACAATTCAAATGAAAAGTAGTGACAAGTTACTCTGTAATGTTATTAAATGGAGCATCTGGGACTAGAAAAATCTCAGTAATACCTGTTGGGTTAATTAATCTCATGGCGCTCCGGGTTCTAAGTATGAGGAACGTTAACTATAACGGTATATAAAGGCCTTTGATAAAGCCGTGTGTGGGATATATGGGATCCTCTAAATTTAATTTAATATGTTGTGTTGCTCATAGTTATATACCGTTCCAAATACTTAGAACCCAGAGCGCCAGGACTGAGATTAATTAACCCTGCGGGTATTACTGAGATAGATATATATATATATATATATATATACACATACATATTATTATTATTCTTTATTTATAAAGCACCAACAGATTCCGCAGCGCTGTCCATGGGTACAAAGATAAAAGTACAGTACAATACAATATAAAAGACACCAGACAAAGTTTAACAAACAAATACAGGGGGAATTGAGGGCCTGTTCCCACGGGAACTTACAATCTAGAGATGGGTAGGAGGGTGAGAAACAGGAGGTGGGAACTGCAAAGGTGAGAATGATGTTAGTGTGGAGTTAGATGAGGGCAACTATTAGGCAAGTGGAATTCATTTGTTACTGATTTGGAGATAGGCTTCCCTGAACAAAAAGGTGTTTAGGGAGCGTTTAAAGAAGGCAAGGTTAGGGGAAAGTCTGACAGCTCTAGGAAGTGCGTTCCAGATGGTTGGTGCCGCACAAGAGAAGTCCTGTAGTCTGGCATGGGAAAAAGATGCAAGGAGTAGGTCATTGTTGGATCTTAGGGGGCAGGCTGGAGTATATTTGTTAATAAGTGAGGACAGGTAGGGGGGAGCTACGTTGGTAAGGGCTTTGTAGGTCAGGATGAGTATTTTGTTTTTAATTCTGCTGTGAATGGGGAGCCAGTGAAGGGACTCGCAGAGAGGTGCAGCAGATACAGATCGTCGGGAGAGGTGGATTATCCTAGCAGAGGCATTTAGGATGGATTGAAGAGGGGAGAGGCGCAAGAGAGGGAGGCCAGTTAGTAGGTTATTGCAGTAGTCAAGTCGGGAAATTACCAGGGAGTGGATTAACTGTTTAGTAGTTTTAGTACTAAGAAACAGACACATTTTGGAGGTATTGCGTAGGTGGTTGTGACAGGATGAAGAGAGCAATTGGATGTGGGGTATGAAGGACTGATTGGAGACAAGTGTAACTCTTAGGCAGCTGACTTGAGGTGATGGGGAGATAGTGGTGTCATCAACAGTGATTGAAAAGTTAGAAACCAGGGTAGAATTAGAGGGGGGGATTAGAAGGAGCTCAGTCTGGGACATGTTGATTTGTAGGTGGTGAGAGGCCATACAAGAAAAAATGCCAGATAAGCAGACACTGATGTGAGAAAGGACAGAAGTAGAGAGTGAAGGGGTGGATAGGTAGATCTGAGTATCATCAGCATAGAGGTGATAGCATAGCTACTGATAGTTTACACAGTGAGGAAGTATAAATAGAGAATAGTAGAGGAACCAGAACAGAGCCTTTTAGGTACTCCAACAGACAGAGGCAATTGAGAGGAGGAGTCACCAGCAAATGAGACAGAAAAGGACCTATTAGAGAGATAAGAGTGGATCCAGTAGAGGGTAGTGTCAGAGAGCCCAAGGGAGCTGAGAGTCCCTAGGAGAAGGGGATCGTGACGGGGTCAAAGGCAGGAGACAGGTCAAGTAAGATAAGTATTGAGTAGTGGCCATTGTTTTTAGCAGAAAGAAGATCATCTTTAGACATGTATATGTATGTATCTGTATGCAGTTCATTGCAGTCCATTTTTTTCTAACACCTGAGACCTCATATCTTTGAGCCCTTTTAACTTTTTTTATGCATTTTTTTAAAATAATGTTTAATAGACAGTATTATTATGAGTGTAACTGTACTTTCAAATGTATTTTGATGTGTTTTGTGACACTTTTTTGACTTTTGTAACAGTTAACCAGAGCTCTGAAGTCGCACTATCCTGATAAACTCGATATTGCTTGTGCACAACAGTTAGCGCATCACTCGCAATCTACCCCATGGACAGCATTTTTAAGTTTCATGTCAATGTAGAAAATAGTGAAACTTCTTCTGAGTGTGTTGGAGTCTAATTATAATCAAATGATCATTTAAAGGGCCAGTAAATACAGTAGATTTGCATAATCGGCAAATGAATGCTAAAAAGACAATGTAATAGCGCTTTGTCCGCCCGACATCACTAAATGCCGACAGCATATGCTGTCGGCATTTAACATTGCACAAGCATTTCTAGTGAAATGCTTTTGCAATGCTTGTGCAATGTATAGGATCGGATTCATTTCTGTCCGTGGCCTCAAAGCAGGCGTACAAGTTATGGAGCAGTGGTCTTTAGACCGCTGTTTTATAACTTCTGTTTCCGGTGAGCCTGAAGGCTTGCGCGGAAACAGCGGCATCAAGCTCCACACAGAGCTTGATAAATCGGCCCCTTAGTCTGAACTTCTAGTGAGTAGTAGACTCACAAAGTTGTCTATTTCCACTCCTCCTGTATCGTGTGATAGTCATCAGCCAATCACAAATTCATTTTTTTTTTTTTTATTTCATATACGTATATTCTGTGATTTCTTGCACATGCTCAGTAGGAGCTGGTGACTCAAAAAGTGTAAATATAAAAAGACTGTGCACATTTTGTTAATGGAAGTAAATTGTAAAGTTGTATAAAATGACTGCTCTATCTGAATCATTACAGTTTAAAGCCCTAACAACTTTCATTTCTAAGTTATGCTGTATAATTCTTTGTGCAAATGTATGCTAATGAGCACAACCGGTATATCTTTACAAGAAAGGTTGCAACCCTATCACATGATAGCCATCAGCGAATCACAGACTCATATAGGTATGCACATGCTCAGCAGGAGTGTGCTGATAAAAGAAGAACATTGAAAGTTGTTTAAAACTGCTTGCTCTTTGAATCATGAAAGTTTCATTTTGACTTTAGTGTTCCTTTAAAGGCTCATTGTAGTGAAAAAAATACTTCTTCTATTTTGTTAGAGCTTGTCATTTTTGCACAACCCATCCTGGAACTTGTTGTGTAAGTAAATATTATTGTATTGTCTTTTTACTATGCATTTATTGAAAATGTAATTCTACTGTATTTAATGGTCTGTTAATTGCTGATATATCCTGTGCATACATAATTAAATATACTTTAAAAGTTGCCCAAAGAAATCTAGCATGGATGTCCCACACCTGTAGGTCAAAACTATCATAGGATTGAAGCCCCTTGCAGAGGTCATATGGAGCTGGATTAGCTGTTTTAGATGTGGCCAGTATAGATTCCACATGTGCCTCTAATGATGCTAAAGAATGTAAAGAGAGATACATGACATCTGGAAATGAGCATCATGTTTTGTATGTATAGGACAGGGGGTGAGATTTAACACAAGGACAGGGCTGCAGTTCCCCAGATGACCCGATAACCACAGAATTCCTCTTTCCCTGCCAGGCAACCTCACCAAAACACAAGGGCTAGGGGGGGGGGGGGGGGGGGGGGGTGAGTACGGCTGAAACATATCAAGGGCACAGGAAAGTTCAGAAGAAGCAGATATGGCTGTGAGCAACATGAGAACTTTAATGGTGGGTTACCAAGGTAATATTAATAAATAAATAAATACCAGAAGAGAGAGAACAGCACTCCTGAGATAGAACAAAATCTAGAATAACTTCCATGCCTGTTCATTTTTATTGCAACTCAGGGTGCTCTTTTCTTTAGCACACTATGCCCCTTCACAGACAAAAAAAATATCCTGTAGCATATCAGTCTGACCTTGCCCAATGACAGTCCAGCTCAGAAATACCAGGCAATTCCTCTCTGAACAAGAGAAACAACAACCCCAGACGATCGTTTCGGGCCTTCTGTGGGCCTCTTCAGTGAGGTTCATAAGAAGCAGATATGGCTGTGAGCAACATGAGAACTTTAATGGTGGGTTACCAACTCCAGGTAATATTAATATATATATATATATATATATATATATATATATATATATATATATACACTAGTCCTAAAGCCCGTTCACACGGGCCATTTTTTGCAGTACAGCGGTCACACCCCTTGCGCTTTCTCCCTCCCCCTCTCTTTTGCGCTCTCTCTCTCTCTCTCTCCCCCCTCTCTTTTGCTCTCTTTTGAGCTCTCTCTCTCTCTCCCCTCTCTTTTGAGCTTTCGCTCTCCCCCTCTCTTTTACGCGCTCTCTCTCTCCCCCTCTCTTTTGCGCTCTCTCTCTCTCCCCCTCTCTTTTGCGCTCTCTCTCCCACTCTCTTTTGCGCTCTCTCTCTCCCCCTCTCTTTTGTGCTCTCTCTCTCCCCATCTCTTTTGCGCTCTCTCTCTCCCCTATCTCTTTTGCGCTCTCTCTCTCCCCCATCTCTTTTGCGCCCTCTCTCTCCCCCTCTCTTTTGCGCTCTCTATCCCCTCTCTTTTGCGCTCTCTCTCCCCCCTCTCTTTTGCGCTCTCTCTCCCCCCTCTCTTTGCACTCTCTCCCCCCTCTCTTTTGTTCTCTCTCTCTCCCCCCATCTCTTTTGCACTCTCTCTCCCCCTCTCTTTTGAGCGATCTCTCCCCCATCTCTTTTGCGCTCTCTCCCCCCTCTCTTTTGAGCTCTCTCCCCCCTCTCTCTCTCCCCCCTTTCTCTCTCCCTCCCCTCTCTCTCTCCCCCCCCTCCTCTCTCTCTCCCCCTCCTCTCTCTCTCCCTCCCCTCCTCTCTCTCTCCCTCCCCTCTCTCTCCCCCCCCTCCTCTCTCTCCCCCTCCTCTCTCTCTCCCCCCTCCTCTCTCTCTCCCCCCCTCTCCTCTCTCTCTCCCCCCCATCTCCTCTCTCTCTCCCCCCCCTCTCCTCTCTCCCTCCCCTCCTCTCTCTCTCTCCTCCCCTCTCTC
The DNA here is from genome assembly GCF_027579735.1 of Bombina bombina. Taxonomy (NCBI): domain Eukaryota; kingdom Metazoa; phylum Chordata; class Amphibia; order Anura; family Bombinatoridae; genus Bombina; species Bombina bombina. Next base: position 54,020,320 of record NC_069510.1, on the reverse strand, counting down.
TCTTCCCCTCCTCTCTCTCAGCCCCTCCTCTCTCTCTCTTCCCCTCTCTCTCTCTCCCCCCTCTCTCTCCCCTCCTCTCTCTCCCCTCCTCTCTCTCTCCCCTCTTTCTCTCTATCCCCCCTCCTCTCTCTCCCCTCCTCTCTCTCCCCTCCTCTCTCTCTCCCCTCTTTCTCTCTCTCCCCCTCTTTTGCTCTCTCTCCCCCCTCTCTTTTGTGCTCTCTCCCCCTCTCTTTTGCGCTCTCTCCCCCCTCTCTTTTGCGCTCTCTCACCCCCTCTCTTTTGCTCTCTCTCTCTCTCTCTCTCTCTCTCTCTCTCCCCCCCTCTCTTTTGTGCTCTCTCTCTCCCCCCTCTTTTGCTCTCTCTCCCCCTCTCTTTTGCGCTCTCTCCCCCCTCTCTTTTGCGCTCTCTCACCCCCTCTCTTTTGCTCTCTCTCTCTCTCTCTCTCTCCCCCCTCTCTTTTGTGCTCTCTCTCTCCCCCTCTCTTTGTGCTCTCTCCCCCCTCTCTTTTGCTCTCTCTCTCTCTCTCTCTCTCTCTCTCTCCCCCATCTCTTTTGTGCTCTTTCTCTCCCTCTCTTTTGAGCTCTCTCTCTCCCCCATCTCTTTTGCGCTCTCTCTCTCCCCCTCTCTTTTGAGCTCTCTCTCTCCCCCCTCTCTCCCCCTCTCCTCTCTCCCCTCTCCTCGCTCTCTCTCCCCTCCTCTCTCTCTCTCTCTCTCTCTCTCTCTCTCCCCCTCTCTCTCTCTCTCTCCCCTCTCTCTCTCTCCCCCTCTCTCTCCCCCCCTCTCCTCTCTCTCTCCCCCCTCTCCTCTCTCTCTCCCCCCTCTCCTCTCTCTCTCCCCCCCCTCTCCTCTCTCTCTCCCCCCTCTCCTCTCTCTCTCCCCCCTCTCCTCTCTCTCTCTCCCCCTCTCCTCTCTCTCTCCCCCCTCTCCTCTCTCTCTCTCCCCCTCTCCTCTCTCTCTCCCCCCTTCTCCTCTCTCTCTCCCCCCTCTCCTCTCTCTCTCCCCCCTCTCCTCTCTCTCTCCCCCCTCTCCTCTCTCTCTCCCCCCTCTCCTCTCTCTCTCTCTCTCTCTCCCCCTCTCTCTCTCTCTCTCTCTCTCTCTCTCTCCCCTCTCTCTCTCCCCCTCTCCTCTCTCTCTCCCCCCTCTCCTCTCTCTCTCCCCCCCCTCTCCTCTCTCTCGCTCCTCTCTCTCTCTCCCCCCCCCTCTCTCTCTCCCCCCCTCTCTTCTCTCTCTCCCCCTTTCCTCTCTCTCTCCCCCTCTCTTCTCTCTCTCCCCCCTCTCCTCTCTCTCTCCCCCCCTCTTCTCTCTCCCCTTCTCTCTATCTCCCTCCCCTCTATCTCGCAACCGTGCCCAGCCATGCCCCCTTCATGGCCATTCACGCCCGGCCATGCCCCCGCTCATGCCCGGTCACGCCCACTTCTGCCGCTGATCAGCTAGGGAGTAGGACTCAAAGGCCAGGTGTGTTTGTCCTTGTGCTGTCTCTACTGAGCATGACAGCTTCGGACAAACACACTTGGCCTTTTATATAATAGGATATATATATATACAGTATATATATATGTATATATATATATATATATATATAAATATATATATATATATATATACAGCTCTGGAAATGAGACCACTGAAAAATTATCAGCTTCTCTGGTTTTACTAATTTTGTGCATGTGTTTAAGTAAATTGGACATTTTTGCTTTATTCTATAAACTACTGACAACATTTCTCCCAAATTCAAAATAAAAATATTGTCATTTAGAGCATTTATTATATTATATATACCAATGCTGTGATCATCACTACGCTTTTGCAATAGGACTAGCTGGATGGCAAAAATAGTGCTAGAAGTACTTCAAAAGTAATTGGAATAAAAAAACATCTATTGACCATGCCAAAAGAGTTGAAAAGAAAAGTTTTGAGAGTGAAGAAAACAAGGCTTATATTCTGGCTTTACTGGCAGTGAGATACAGTGAGGGTTAGGTTGCTTCCATCCTTAAAATTTCATAGACAGAGGTTCATAAGAACGAGGTCAAACAGCAGACATTGGGGACAACAAAGCTAAAGACCGACAGAGGGTGAAAACGACTCTCCCCTGCCTGGGATGACTGCCAACTCCTTTGAATGTCACTCAACAACCATAGGATAACATAAATTGAGTTACAAAAATAATAGGAAATGGAAGCTAGGGTGAAATGCACGGCGAGGGTTGTTCACAACAGGCTCCTAGGTGCAGGGCTGAAGTCATGCAAAACTAGAAAAAATATGTTCATCAATAAGAAGCAAAGAAGAGACAGGCTAAGGTTTGCAAAAGACCATAAGGATTAAACCATAGAGGACTGGAGTAAGGTCATCTTCTCTGATGAGTCCAATTTTCAGCTTTGCCCAACACCTGGTCATCCAATGGTTAGATGGAGACCTAGAGAGACCTGTAGGTCTCTCTAGGTCTCCATCTAACCATTGGATGGCCAGGTGTTGGCACCCACTTGGGGGTGCTTCAGCAAGGCTGAAATCAGGCAGATTTATTTTAGTGAAGGACGCTTGAATCAAGCCACATACCAGGTTATCCTGGAAGAAAACTTGCTTCCTTCTGCTCTGACAATGTTCCCCAATGCAGAGGATTGGTTTACCAAGCAGGACAATGCTCCATGGCACACAGCTAGGTCAATCAAAGTGTGGATGGCAGATCACCCGATAAAGGCATTTTACGTCTTCTGATCAAGACGAAGATGGATAGTCACAAGTTGTCAAACAAAGCCGAGCTGCTAGAATTTTTGTGCCAAGAGTCGCATAAAGTCTCCCAACAGCAAAATGAAAGACTGGTGGAGAGCATTGCCAAGACCCATTAAAGCTGTTATTGAAAAATCAGGGTTATTCCCCAAATACTGATTTCTGTACTCTTGCTAAGTTAAAACAATAGTATTGTGTTGTTTAAAAAATGAATATGAACTTGTTTTCTTTGCATTATCGAGGTCTGAAAACACTATCTGTTTGTTATTTTGACCATTTGTCATTTTCTGCAAACAAATGCTCTAAATTAATATATATATCAATGTCATAAAGAGATAGTAAGCTAAAAAAGTTAAAGGGGCATTATAAACTCGTTTTTTCTTTGCCTAAATATTTTGTAGATGATCCATTTATATAGCCCATAAAGGTTTTTTTTTTTTTTTTTAAATGGATAGTTTTGCTTATTTTTAAATAACATTGCTCTGATTTTCAGACTCCTAACCAAGCCCCAAAGTTTTAGGAGAATACTGACGTATACCTACTCCAGCTTGCTTCTGTTTGTGTAAAGGGTCTTTTCATATGCAAAGGAAGGGGGAGGGGGGGAGTGTCTGATATTTCCCACTTGCAGTGGGTGTTCCGGTAACCTTTTAAACAGAGCTGAACTGGAAGCTTCTAAGTTTTTCTGCCTGGCTGCCGGTATTGAGTAGTGAAAAATGATTTATGTGTGCACAGCGCACATGGCACACTGACTGAGTGACACACTGTCAGGACTTTTCTTGCTACATAAACCGTACTTGCTAATTGTGTAATTGTATTTTATTAATTTATTTTGCAGCATTTTTGCTAATAATATATATGCTATTGAGCACGCACTGGGCAGCAATGCTATTATGCCCCATGGGCTACTTGCTGCTGCTGGGCAGGGGTGGGCATGTGCCATGTGCGTGACAGTCACAGGAACGAAGGCAGGCTGGCTGGCAGCTCAGTAGCTCACTTCTCACTTGCACATCGGCAGCGCGTAACATCTATCTGACTGAGAGACTGTCAGTCAGTGGCGTAGTGGAGCTTGGAGGGGGCGGACCAACAGTGGTGGAGGAGCTTACTCTGAGGGAAAGTTGGAAACAAACATCACGTGCAGACCAGTGGTCGGATGCTGGAGCCTCGTGAGTTGTGAGTGACTGTCACGTCACTGACAGTGAATCACTATTTTGAAATTGAGGCTGCGGAGACCACGTGAGTGACGCCCACCCAGATGGCCAGACCGGCCACGGCGGTACTAGTGACGTGAGAGGTAGGTCTGGTAAATATGGTGGATTTATGAAATTATATATAACAGAATTCCTGGCTCTGGCTGTATTATTATTAGTTTCATTTTTTTACCATAAAGCTAGCTAAGACTTAATACCCTAACCCTACTCATATATGGGAGCTTAGCTAATATACACACATTTAGGGGCAGAATTATCAACCTACGGAAACAAGGGGCCTCGAGCTCCATACGGAGCTTGATAAATTTGCCCTCATATGTGTATATTAGCTGTTATATATGAGTATTACCCACCATATGTGTATATTAGCTGTCATATATGAGTATTACCCACCATATGTGTATATTAGCTGTCATATATAATTATTACCCACCATATGTGTATATTAGCTGTCATATATGAGTATTACCCACCATATGTGTATATTAGCTGTTATATATGAGTATTACCCACCATATGTGTATATTAGCTGTCATATATAATTATTACCCACCATATGTGTATATTAGCTGTCATATATGAGTATTACCCACCATATGTGTATATTAGCTGTCATATATGAGTATTACCCACCATATGTGTATATTAGCTGTCATATATGAGTATTACCCACCATATGTGTATATTAGCTGTTATATATGAGTATTACCCACCATATGTGTATATTAGCTGTCATATATGAGTATTACCCACCATATGTGTATATTAGCTGTCATATATGAGTATTACCCACCATATGTGTATATTAGCTGTTATATATGAGTATTACCCACCATATGTGTATATTAGCTGTCATATATGAGTATTACCCACCATATGTGTATATTAGCTGTTATATATGAGTATTACCCACCATATGTGTATATTAGCTGTTATATATGAGTATTACCCACCATATGTGTATATTAGCTGTTATATATGAGTATTACCCACCATATGTGTATATTAGCTGTCATATATGAGTATTACCCACCATATGTGTATATTAGCTGTTATATATGAGTATTACCCACCATATGTGTATATTAGCTGTTATATATGAGTATTACCCACCATATGTGTATATTAGCTGTCATATATGAGTATTACCCACCATATGTGTATATTAGCTGTCATATATGAGTATTACCCACCATATGTGTATATTAGCTGTTATATATGAGTTTTACCCACCATATGTGTATATTAGCTGTTATATATGAGTATTACCCACCATATGTGTATATTAGCTGTCATATATGAGTATTACCCACCATATGTGTATATTAGCTGTCATATATGAGTATTACCCACCATATGTGTATATTAGCTGTTATATATGAGTATTACCCACCATATGTGTATATTAGCTGTCATATATGAGTATTACCCACCATATGTGTATATTAGCTGTCATATATGAGTATTACCCACCATATGTGTATATTAGCTGTCATATATGAGTATTACCCACCATATGTGTATATTAGCTGTCATATATGAGTATTACCCACTATATGTGTATATTAGCTGTCATATATGAGTATTACCCACCATATGTGTATATTAGCTGTTATATATGAGTATTACCCACCATATGTGTATATTAGCTGTCATATATGAGTATTACCCACCATATGTGTATATTAGCTGTTATATATGAGTATTACCCACCATATGTGTATATTAGCTGTCGTATATGAGTATTACCCACCATATGTGTATATTAGCTGTCATATATGAGTATTACCCACCATATGTGTATATTAGCTGTCATATATGAGTGTTACCCACCATATGTGTATATTAGCTGTCATATATGAGTATTACCCACCATATGTGTATATTAGCTGTTATATATGAGTATTACCCACCATATGTGTATATTAGCTGTCATATATGAGTATTACCCACCATATGTGTATATTAGCTGTCATATATGAGTATTACCCACCATATGTGTATATTAGCTGTCATATATGAGTATTACCCACCATATGTGTATATTAGCTGTTATATATGAGTATTACCCACCATATGTGTATATTAGCTGTCATATATGAGTATTACCCACCATATGTGTATATTAGCTGTCATATATGAGTATTACCCACCATATGTGTATATTAGCTGTCATATATGAGTATTACCCACCATATGTGTATATTAGCTGTTATATATGAGTATTACCCACCATATGTGTATATTAGCTGTTATATATGAGTATTACCCACCATATGTGTATATTAGCTGTCATATATGAGTATTACCCACCATATGTGTATATTAGCTGTTATATATGAGTATTACCCACCATATGTGTATATTAGCTGTTATATATGAGTATTACCCACCATATGTGTATATTAGCTGTCATATATGAGTATTACCCACCATATGTGTATATTAGCTGTCATATATGAGTATTACCCACCATATGTGTATATTAGCTGTTATATATGATTATTACCCACCATATGTGTATATTAGCTGTTATATATGAGTATTACCCACCATATATGCAGTGAAGGGCTTAGCATAAGCCTGGAGCAGTCTAAGGGTTAAGGCTGTAGGAGAGTGGGATAGAAGAGAGAGGGCTGTGTCAGGGTGCAACATTGTTGCTATTCAGGGTAGGCCCCTCCTTACCTGTAGAAAAGCTGAATCTCCCCTTGCAACTTCCTCTTCTACTCCGGATCCTGACTGAAGCAGTTTTATCCCGCCCTCCCTTCCCTTTGTTACTGGTTCTTGGCTAAATGGACGGCAATTCAATGGCAGGGCTATGGCTACTCACCCTAGGCCCCTATGCCATTGCTGTAGTTTATGGATCTCCTCTCTCTGTTATGCGGTTCATTTTCGGCTTGGTAACAGAGAGATCCTTATATCAGGTGGAAGATCTTATTGCACCCCGACGGCGGGGAGATCCCGGTCCTGTTGCGTAGGAGAAGGTCGCTAGGGGTGAGTGATGACCACATTTTGGGGAGGAGGGTAGGCCTCACATGCACGTGACGGTAACCCTCCTTCCTCCCTCTTGAGGGATGGTCACGTGATCTCTGCAACCCCTCAGCGTCATCTCCTTAGGGCAGAGACCCCTCTGCTGCTGTTCCCGTTGGGCCGGAAATCTCCTTGCTGTACTGGGTTAGTTGGTCTCTATGCCGCCATATTCAGTTCTATCGGTTCTACTAGTTGATTTAGGTTAATAAAATTTCTGACCTGTGACGGTCAAAAATTTCTCCCATATAAAGTTGTCTGTCGTTATTTCGCACTACATGCACATGTAAATAGTTATTTAAGTTAAGTTATGGTTAAGATTCTCCCTCCTCAGCTGGGAAGGATCCGGTAAGCGTTTAATCCCTTAGTGTATATTAGCTGTCATATATGAGTATTTCCCACCATATGTGTATATTAGCTGTCATATATGAGTATTACCCACCATATGTGTATATTAGCTGTTATATATGAGTATTACCCACCATATGTGTATATTAGCTGTTATATATGAGTATTACCCACCATATGTGTATATTAGCTGTCATATATGAGTATTACCCACCATATGTGTATATTAGATGTTATATATGAGTATTACCCACCATATGTGTATATTAGCTGTTATATATGAGTATTACCCACCATATGTGTATATTAGCTGTCATATATGAGTATTACCCACCATATGTGTATATTAGCTGTTATATATGAGTATTACTGAGTGTATTAGCCCTCATATGTGTATATTAGCTGTTATATATGAGTATTACCCACCATATGTGTATATTAGCTGTCATATATGAGTATTACCCACCATATGTGTATATTAGCTGTTATATATTAGTATTACTGACTGCATTAGCCCTCATATGTGTATATTAGCTGTCATATATGAGTATTACCCACCATATGTGTATATTAGCTGTTATATATTAATATTACTGACTGCATTAGCCCTCATATGTGTATATTAGCTGTTATATATGAGTGTTACCCACCATATGTGTATATTAGCTGTCATATATGAGTGTTACCCACCATATGTGTATATTAGCTGTCATATATGAGTATTACCCACCATATGTGTATATTAGCTGTTATATATGAGTATTACTGACTGTATTAGCCCTCATTTGTGTATATTAGCTGTCATATATGAGTATTATCCACCATATGTGTATATTAGCTGTCATATATGAGTATTACTTACTGTATTAGCCACCATATGTGACTCTTAGCTGCCATGTCATATATGGGGGCGGGGGGGGGCGTAAAAATACACCTTCGTCTGTGTAGACAAAAATCCTTGCACCGGCCCTGGCTGCCTATTATCTGAATGCTTTTGACAGTTTTTCAAAGCTAGAGGGCATTAGTACATGTGTGCCATATAGATAACATTGTGCTCACACCAGTGGAGTTACTTATTAGAGGACACTGATTGGTTAAAATGCAAGTCTCTCAAAAGAACTGAAAAAAGGGGGCAGTCTGCAAAAGCTTAGATACAAGGTAATTACAGAGGTAAAAAGTATATTAATATAACTGTGTTGGTTACGCAAAACTGGAGAATAAAGTAATAAAGGAATTATCTATCTTTTAAAACAATAAAAATTCTATTGTAGACTGTCCCTTTAAAAGAAAAGGAACAAAATAAATAATGAAAGTATATTGTAAACATTGTAAATAAAACATCCTAATATACACATTATTTATTTATTTTGATTGATTTTGCTGTAAAATATTTTGACATTGCTGCACAAATTGTGCTTGTACCACATTCCTTAGAGAGGAAGGAAAGCACATTTTGTAACCTAAGTTTTTTACCTGAAGCAGCTACATACCACACAATGATTGCTTAAAGCAGTCATACTCATTTACAGGTCGCCTTAAAGGTCAAAATTGAAATGTGTGTGGGGAAATTGAAAAGGAAGCATTGTTGCAATATACTTCAATTAGCGAAAATGCTTCTAGTAAAAGTTATTACTGCTTTTCGGTGGCAAACGCACATATGCAGCATTTAAAGGACCACTCAATGCTGTAGAATTGCATAATTCATAAAAAAGACAATGATTTAACACCTACTGAATTTCAAATAAGCAGTAGATTTTTTTCTGACAAATGTATTTTTTCTCCTATTTTTCAGCCCTCTGTAGCATGTGACAGACTTCAGCCAATCACAGACTAGTATATGTATATATGCTCAGTAGGAGCTTGTTCCCCAGAAAGTGTGAATATAAAAACACTGCAAATTTTGATAATGGAAGTATATTTGAAAGTATCTTAAAACTGCTTCTCTTTCTGATTCATAAATGTTTATTTTGACTTGAGTGTCCCTTTAAACATCTCACCTTCTCTGAGAGCTGGCAGTGGTGTGTATTATGTCTGTGAAGACTTATGTTGTGTCATAGAAGTCACTGCATACTCTAAGAGAAGGGGTGGTGTTTAAATACTGGTGCATGGCACTCACAGCATATGTGTGTATGCCACTGAAAAGCATTTACAAGAAGCATTTTTGCTAATGGAAATATATTGCATCAATGCTTCTATTTAAAACTTAAATGCACCCACGCCCATTTCAGTTATGACCTTTCTATCCCTTTAGTTGACCGTAGTAAAGGAAGATACAATAAATACTCATTAGGTTTATTATGTGGTTTAATCTGTTTTTGCAATATTAGTCTAACTTCCATGTCCCTTAAATTAATATTTTTTTTATTAAGAGAAAAGAAAGTACAAGTATATTATATCCAGCGCCACCTATATCAAGCTAAAATAATGCACAAACCGTGGCACAAAAAAGAAGACCACTCCTGAGGATGCAAACAAAAAATGGTGTATTTATAACATTAGTCTAAGTGCACGCGACCATTTTTTATGCCTTGGTCTTTACATGGGAAACTATTGTCGTTTTTGGAATGCAAATACATTTAAAACTTTATAAGTCCTATTTAAAGGCAGGATCAATGTTTTGGGGACTTTAATGACTCTAAAGTCTGTTTCTCTAGAATTTATAACAATAGTTTGTTGAATGTTTAAATTTAGGACTGAGCACACGGACTGATAAGAAATGTCTTTACTGAGTTTAGAGGCCATATGTTCTCTCCTGTTGTCAGTTACCCAATCACCTCCCCCCAAACACATCTGCAGAGGGGTCCATGGAATCAGGAAAACAAGGGACTGACTTCCCAGGGAATGCTCAGTAAGTGCCTTCAGATGGGAGGAATTGCCTCCCCTAAAGCTGCAATTTTCTGATGACTTCAGGATAAGATTTCTACCCACTGCCTGGAAACAAAAGCGGCTTATGAGCAGATGGAAATGTCTATGTTTCCCACAACATATAGACATTTCCATATACCCATAAGCAGCATTTAAAAGGAGAGTAAACACTATGAGATTGGAACATAAAAGGGCCAGATTACAAGTGGACCGCTAAATATCGTTTGCATGCAAGCGATATTAGCGCTCCACTTTGTAATACCAGTGCACGATAATATTTACTGGTATTACAAATTAATAGAAATCTGAACGCGAGCTCACGTTCGCATTTCTAGAAAGCATTGCGCTCAGGAGAGCGATATTCCATAGGCTCCAATGGGAGGCTCGTTCTGATGCAGTCACAGGCGGCACCAGAACCTCAAGCAGTGAAGAAGGTTTGTAGCGCAGCAATGGGCAGGAGATCTTAAATATATATGTATATGAAAATATACATATATATTTATGTGTAAGTATGTGTATATACACATATTAACACATAGAGGCCCATTTATCAAGCTCCGAATGGAGCTTGAGGGCCCGTGTTTCTGGCGAGCCTGCAGACTCGCCAGAAACGGCAGTTATGAAGCAGCAGTCTAAAGACCGATGCTCCATAACCCTATCCGCCTGCTCTGATGAGGAGGACAGAGATCGCCACAATTGATTGACACCCCTGCAGGGGGCGGCGTTGCACCAGCAGTTCACAAGAGCTGCTGGTGTAATGCTGAATATGGAGAGCGTATTGCTCTCCGCATTCAGCGAGGTCTGTCGGACCTGATCCGCACTGCCGGATCAGGTCCGACAGACCTTTAATAAATAGGCCTCATAGATATATATGTATATAAGCATATACATATATATTTACTGGGAACACAGAGTTCCTGTAGACCGCAATGTAAAGGCACTTTTCAGTGCCACTTTTCCTCCCCACTCCCACCAACTTTAAAGCCCCAAAACTGCCTAGTGCAGATTTTTTATTTAAAAAAAAAAAAAAAGCAAGATTTTTTTTAATTAAAAACTACAATGCCCTCTACTTTTAGGGCATTTGGGGATCTTTTAGAAAATTAACCAGAGAAATCTCTGGTTCATTTTTGGAGCGCTAATTGCTACCACGTGTTTGTGGTAGCAATAACCAGCCACTTTTAATTTTGAGGTAGAACAATAATTTAGCACTCCATTTGTTATCTATCCCAAAATGTTTAAAGGGATATGAAACCCAAAAATGTTCTTTCGTGATTCAGATAGAACATACAATTTTAAACAACTTTCCAGTTTACTTCTATTATCAAATTTACTTAATTCTCTTGGTATTCTTTGTTGAAGAAGCAGCAATGCACTATTGGGAGCTAGCTGAACACATCAGGAAAGCCAGTGAAAAGAGGCATATATGTGCAGCCACCAATTAGCAGTTAGCTCCCAGTAATGCATTGCAACTCCTGAGCCTACAAAGGATACTAACAGAATGAAGCAACTTAGATAATGAAAATAAATTGGAAAGTTGTTTAAAATGGTATGTTCTATCTGAAACATGAAAGAAAAAATGGATTTAATGTCCCTTTAAGCACAATGTACATAGATAAAGTATAGGACAGAGTGAAAAGTCAATATGACTGTACAATGGAGGTGATTGAATTTTATGTCCCCATTGCAAATAGGCTGTTTTAGAGCCAATGTCTAAGGCCAACAAACCTCTCCAGTGGCTTCAAGAAAATGCTACTGATCCAAACTTCAATCCATTTTTAGATGAAAACATTTTTATTGCAAATGTTATACAAGGGCAAACACACAGATTATTACAAATTATTCAGATGTTAGATTTATTATTTATTTCTATTTTTTATGAACTCAACATAATAATAATTTTCAAAATTCAAATACAAAGTTATAGACAGTGTTGTCAGATGTTATTTAATATTATGTAGACTACAAATAAAATATTGTAAAATAGCTCTAGGCCTTTTACTCTACTAATGTAGAGAAGGTACAGATAGAGAATATTGTGTCAAAGGAATTGTAATAAACAATAGAAACCGCAAGGAGGGCCCCTCCATCAGAAAGAAAAAAGATAGTGATTGGGTAGAGCTGAGTCCTGTAGACTGGAAAAAAGCATTCTAAAGAAAGCAATAGGGAGGATACTGATAAGGAGGTAATGTGTCTCCTTTTCTTAAAATGGGGGAGCACTGATTCCAACAGTTATAAACATATAGTTAAAGGGATACTTGAGTCGAAATTAAACTTTAATGATTTTGATAGAGCATGCAGTTTTAATTTACTGCCATTAATACAATTTACTGCCATTAACAAAATGTGCCAAAGTCTTTTTATAGTTACACTTTTTGAGTCACCTACTGAGCATGTGCAAGAATTCACAGAATATACGTATATGCATTTGTGATTGGCTGATGATACAGGAGGAGTGGAAATAGACATCATTTTTGAAGTTCAGACTAAGTTCTATTGCATTGTCTTTTTATCATACATTTGTTGATTATGCAAATCTACTGTATTTACTGGTCCTTTAATCGTACCCCCACAAAGAAAAAAGATGAGGTGTCTAGGAAAGGACAAGTGGTGGTAGCTCTGTTCTATAAATTGGGGGAGCAGCAGATTAGAGAACTACATATAAGAATATATTGTGTGTGGTATAGGAACAAAAGGGGGCAGCCCCAGATAGAAAAAGACAAGAAGTGGTGTCCCCTTTATCAAAAAGAAATGCCAAGTCACATAAATTGTACCAGACAGGAAATTGTGCCCACTTCATAAAAATAGGATGGATTGATTTATGCAGAAAGGAGCAGATAAAGGGGCCTAGAAACAAATAGATCCCTGCGGATAGCAACAAGCAGGTGGTGTAGGCCTATTTTATAGAAATGGAGGAGCCAAGTTAAATACATAAGACAGGAAATCATGCCTACTTTCTAGAAATGGGTAAAGCTCTATAGATAAGAACAGATAGGTAGGTAGGTAGATTTTATATTGGTATAAATGGGGAGTATATTGCAACAGATAGGAATATTGTGCCCAGGGATAGGTACAGACAAAGGCTGTGGAGGACATTTTCCAAAGTACAGACCACAGTGAAGGACACCAAGGTACATTTGAAATTAAAAACATTATTTTATAGTTCTTGGCATTCGTATACTGATGCAGATACCACTGACCCTATAACCAGCCCTCCTCTGGCTATACACATGTGCCAGTGTCACTACTGTGTCATTATATAGCGCTGGGTGTTATTATACTGATGCAGATACCACTGGTCCTATAACCAGCCCTCCTCTGGCTATACCCATGTGCCAGTGTCACTACTGTGTCATTATATAGCGCTGGGTGTTATTATACTGATGCAGATACCACTGACCCTATAACCAGCCCTCCTCTGGCTATACCCATGAGCCAGTGTCACTACTGTGTCATTATATAGCGCTGGGTGTTATTATACTGATGCAGATACCACTGATCCTATAACCAGCCCTCCTCTGGCTATACTCATGTGCCAGTGTCACTACTGTCATTATATAGCGCTGGGTGTTATTATACTGATGCAGATACCACTGATCCTATAACCAGCCCTTGTCTTGCTATACCCATGTGCCAGTGTCACTACTGTATCATTATATAGTGCTGGGTGTTATTATACTGATGCAGATACCACTGATCCTATAACCAGCCCTCCTCTGGCTATACCCATGTGCCAGTGTCACTACTGTGTCATTATATAGCGCTGGGTGTTATTATACTGATGCAGATACCACTGATCCTATAACCAGCCCTTGTCTTGCTATACCCATGTGCCAGTGTCACTACTGTGTCATTATATAGTGCTGGGTGTTATTATACTGATGCAGATACCACTGATCCTATAACCAGCCCTCCTCTGGCTATACCCATGTGCCAGTGTCACTACTCTATCATTATATAGTGCTGGGTGTTATTATACTGATGCAGATACCACTGATCCTATAACCAGCCCTCCTCTGGCTATACCCATGTGCCAGTGTCACTACTGTGTCATTATATAGCGCTGGGTGTTATTATACTGATGCAGATACCACTGACCCTATAACCAGCCCTCCTCTGGCTATACCCATGAGCCAGTGTCACTACTGTGTCATTATATAGCGCTGGGTGTTATTATACTGATGCAGATACCACTGATCCTATAACCAGCCCTCCTCTGGCTATACTCATGTGCCAGTGTCACTACTGTCATTATATAGCGCTGGGTGTTATTATACTGATGCAGATACCACTGATCCTATAACCAGCCCTTGTCTTGCTATACCCATGTGCCAGTGTCACTACTGTATCATTATATAGTGCTGGGTGTTATTATACTGATGCAGATACCACTGATCCTATAACCAGCCCTCCTCTGGCTATACCCATGTGCCAGTGTCACTACTGTGTCATTATATAGTGCTGGGTGTTATTATACTGATGCAGATACCACTGATCCTATAACCAGCCCTCCTCTGGCTATACCCATGTGCCAGTGTCACTACTGTGTCATTATATAGCGCTGGGTGTTATTATACTGATGCAGATACCACTGATCCTATAACCAGCCCTTGTCTTGCTATACCCATGTGCCAGTGTCACTACTGTGTCATTATATAGTGCTGGGTGTTATTATACTGATGCAGATACCACTGATCCTATAACCAGCCCTCCTCTGGCTATACCCATGTGCCAGTGTCACTACTCTATCATTATATAGTGCTGGGTGTTATTATACTGATGCAGATACCACTGATCCTATAACCAGCCCTCCTCTGGCTATACCCATGTACCAGTGTCACTACTGTGTCATTATATAGTGCTGGGTGTTATTATACTGATTCAGATACCCCTGACCCTATAACCAGCCCTCCTCTGGCTATACCCATGTGCCAGTGTCACTACTGTGTCATTATATAGCGCTGGGTGTTATTATACTGATGCAGATACCACTGATCCTATAACCAGCCCTCCTCTGGCTATACCCATGTGCCAGTGTCACTACTGTGTCATTATATAGTGCTGGGTGTTATTATACTGATGCAGATACCACTGATCCTATAACCAGCCCTCCTCTGGCTATACCCATGTGCCAGTGTCACTACTGTGTCATTATATAGTGCTGGGTGTTATTATACTGATGCAGATACCAGTGACCCTATAACCAGCCCTTGTCTGGCTATACCCATGTGCCAGTGTCACTACTGTGTCATTATATAGCGCTGGGTGTTATTATACTGATACAGATACCACTGATCCTATAACCAGACCTCCTCTGGCTATACCCATGAGCCAGTATCACTACTGTGTCATTATATAACGCAGGGTGTTATTATACTGATGCAGATACCACTGATCCTATAACCAGCCCTCCTCTGGCTATACCCATGTGCCAGTGTCACTACTGTGTCATTATATAGTGCTGGGTGTTATTATACTGATGCAGATACCACTGATCCTATAACCAGCCCTCCTCTGGCTATACCCATGTGCCAGTGTCAGTACTGTGTCATTATATAGCGCTGGGTGTTATTATACTGATGCAGATACCACTGATCCTATAACCAGCCCTTGTCTGGCTATACCCATGTGCCAGTATCACTACTGTGTCATTATATAGTGCTGGGTGTTATTATACTGATGCAGATACTACTGATCCTATAACCAGCCCTTGTCTGGCTATACCCATGTGCCAGTGTCACTACTGTGTCATTATATAGCGCTGGGTGTTATTATACTGATGCAGATACCACTGACCCTATAACCAGCCCTTGTCTGGCTATACCCATGTGCCAGTATCACTACTGTGTCATTATATAGTGCTGGGTGTTATTATACTGATGCAGATACCACTGATCCTATAACCAGCCCTCCTCTGGCTATACCCATGTGCCAGTGTCACTACTGTGTCATTATATAGTGCTGGGTGTTATTATACTGATGCAGATACCACTGACCCTATAACCAGCCCTTGTCTGGCTATACCCATGTGCCAGTGTCACTACTGTGTCATTATATAGTGCTGGGTGTTATTATACTGATACAGATACCACTGATCCTATAACCAGCCCTCCTCTGGCTATACCCATGTGCCAGTGTCACTACTGTGTCATTATATAGCGCTGGGTGTTATTATACTGATGCAGATACCACTGACCCTATAACCAGCTCTCCTCTGGCTCTACCCATGTGCCAGTGTCACTACTGTGTCATTATATAGTGCTGGGTGTTATTATACTGATGCAGATACCACTGACCCTATAACCAGCCATCCTCTGGCTATACCCATGTGCCAGTGTCACTACTGTGTCATTATATAGTGCTGGGTGTTATTATACTGATGCAGATACCACTGATCCTATAACCAGCCCTCCTCTGGCTATACCCATGTGCCAGTGTCACTACTGTGTCATTATATAGCGCTGGGTGTTATTATACTGATGCAGATACCACTAATCCTATAACCAGCCCTTGTCTGGCTATACCCATGTGCCAGTATCACTACTGTATCATTATATAGTGCTGGGTGTTATTATACTGATGCAGATACTTCTGATCCTATAACCAGCCCCTCCTCTGGCTATACCCATGTGCCAGTGTCACTACTGTGTCATTATATAGTGCTTGGCGTTATTATACTGATGCAGATACCACTGATCCTATAACCAGCCCTCCTCTGGCTATACCCATGTGCCAGTGTCACTACTGTGTCATTATATAGTGCTGGGTGTTATTATACTGATGCAGATACCACTGATCCTATAACCAGCCCTCCTCTGGCTATACCCATGTGTCAGTGTCACTACTGTGTCATTATATAGTGCTGGGTGTTATTATACTGATGCAGATAGCACTGACCCTATAACCAACCCTCCTCTGGCTATACCCATGTGCCAGTGTCACTACTGTGTCATTATATAATGCTGGGTGTTATTATACTGATGCAGATACCACTGACCCTATAACCAGCCCTTGTCTGGCTATACGCATGTGCCAGTGTCACTACTGTGTCATTATATAGTGCTGGGTGTTATTATACTGATGCAGATAGCACTGACCCTATAACCAACCCTCCTCTGGCTATACCCATGTGCCAGTGTCACTACTGTATCATTATATAGTGCTGGGTGTTATTATACTGATGCAGATACCACTGATCCTATAACCAGCCCTCCTCTGGCTATACCCATGTGCCAGTGTCACTACTGTATCATTATATAGTGCTGGGTGTTATTACACAGATGCAGATACCACTGACCCTATAACCAGCCCTCCTCTGGCTATACCCATGTGCCAGTGTCACTACTGTGTCATTATATAGTGCTGGGTGTTATTATACTGATGCAGATACCACTGATCCTATAACCAGCCCTCCTCTGGCTATACCCATGTGCCATTGTCACTACTGTGTCATTATATAATGCTGGGTGTTATTATACTGATGCAGATACCACTGACCCTATAACCAACCCTTGTCTGGCTATACCCATGTGCCAGTGTCACTACTGTGTCATTATATAGTGCTGGGTGTTATTATACTGATGCAGATACCACTGATCCTATAACCAGCCCTCCTCTGACTATACCTATGTGCCAGTGTCACTACTGTGTCATTATATAGCGCTGGGTGTTATTATACTGATGCAGATACCACTGACCCTATAACCAGCCCTCCTCTGGCTATACCTATGTGCCAGTGTCACTACTGTGTCATTATATAGTGCTGGGTGTTATTATACTGATGCAGATACCACTGATCCTATAACCAGCCCTCCTCTGGCTATACCTATGTGCCAGTGTCACTACTGTGTCATTATATAGTGCTGGGTGTTATTATACTGATGCAGATACCACTGATCCTATAACCAGCCCTCCTCTGGCTATACCCATGAGCCAGTGTCACTACTGTGTCATTATATAGTGCTGGGTGTTATTATACTGATGCAGATACTTCTGATCCTATAACCAGCCCTCCTCTGGCTATACCCATGAGCCAATGTCACTGCTGTGTCATTATATAGTGCTGGGTGTTATTATACTGATGCAGATACCATTGATCCTATAACCAGCCCTCCTCTGGCTATACCCATGTGCCAGTGTCACTACTGTGTCATTATATAGTGCTGGGTGTTATTATACTGATGCAGATACCACTGACCCTATAACCAACCCTTGTCTGGCTATACCCATGTGCCAGTGTCACTACTGTGTCATTATATAGTGCTGGGTGTTATTATACTGATGCAGATACCACTGACCCTATAACCAACCCTTGTCTGGCTATACCCATGTGCCAGTGTCACTACTGTGTCATTATATAGTGCTGGGTGTTATTATACTGATGCAGATACCACTGATCCTATAACCAGACCTCCTCTGGCTATACCCATGTGCCAGTGTCACTACTGTGTCATTATATAGCGCTGGGTGTTATTATACTGATGCAGATACCACTGATCCTATAACCAGCCATCCTCTGGCTATACCCATGTGCCAGTGTCACTACTGTGTCATTATATAGCGCTGGGTGTTATTATACTGATGCAGATACCCCTGATCCTATAACCAGCCCTCCTCTGGCTATACCCATGTGCCAGTGTCACTACTGTGTCATTATATAGCGCTGGGTGTTATTATACTGATGCAGATACCCCTGATCCTATAACCAGCCCTCTTCTGGCTATACCCATGTGCCAGTGTCACTACTGTGTCATTATATAGCGCTGGGTGTTATTATACTGATGCAGATACCACTGATCCTATAACCAGCCCTCCTCTGGCTATACCCATGTGCCAGTGTCACTACTGTATCATTATATACTGCTGGGTGTTATTATACTGATGCAGATACCACTGATCCTATAACCAGCTCTCCTCTGGCTATACCCATGTGCCAGTGTCACTACTGTGTCATTATATAGTGCTGGGTGTTATTATACTGATGCAGATACCACTGATCCTATAACCAGCCCTCCTCTGGCTATACCCATGTACCAGTGTCACTACTGTGTCATTATATAGTGCTGGGTGTTATTATACTGATGCAGATACTACTGATTCTATAACCAGCCCCCCCTCTGGCTATACCCATGTGCCAGTGTCACTACTGTGTCATTATATAGAGCTGGGTGTTATTATACTGATGCAGATACCACTGAGCCTATAACCAGCCCCCCTCTGGCTATACCCATGTGCCAGTGTCACTACTGTATCATTATATACTGCTGGGTGTTATTATACTGATGCAGATACCACTGATCCTATAACCAGCCCTCCTCTGGCTATACCCATGAGCCAGTATCACTACTGTCATTATATAGAGCTGGGTGTTATTATACTGATTCAGATACCCCTGACCCTATAACCAGCCCTCCTCTGGCTATACCCATGTGCCAGCGTCACTACTGTGTCATTATATAGCGCTGGGTGTTATTATACTGATGCAGATACCACTGACCCTATAACCAGCCCTCCTCTGGCTATACCCATGTGCCAGTGTCACTACTGTGTCATTATATAGAGCTGGGTGTTATTATACTGACGCAGATACCACTGATCCTATAACCAGCCCTCCTCTGGCTATACCCATGTGCCAGTTTCACTACTGTGTCATTATATAGAGCTGGGTGTTATTATACTGATTCAGATACCCCTGACCCTATAACCAGCCCTCCTCTGGCTATACCCATGAGCCAGTGTCACTACTGTATCATTATATAGTGCTGGGTGTTATTATACTGATGCAGATACCACTGATCCTATAACCAGCCCTTATCTGGCTATACCCATGTGCCAGCGTCACTACTGTGTCATTATAGGTCCTCCAATATGTGGGTAGCAGTGTTTCCTTTTATAGGAACAGAAAAGAAGCAGCTTATGCAAGCAGAGTGATATATACTAATCTTTCAGTAATGATCAAACAATTTACCTATACTTTTTCATATATTTCAAAGTTGAAATGTGTTGAAGAAAAAAGTATTGATAATCTCTTTTGAAGGATTATAAAATATCCCACACAGTAATAACATAGGAAGCTACAACAAATGTTACTGTTATCTAGATGCCCAGTAAAAAACACAATGGATTATTTAAGTACAATTCCCTATAATGTCTGAATAGACTTGTTTAAGGAATGCTCTCCTGGTGTCACATAGGCCGATGCCACTTAAGCATGTGATAAATCCTGTGCAATGCCAGGCAACCTTACCACTTCATTTTTGTGGCCTTGTTAAAATGCCTGAGCTAAGCAGCTGGTGCAGAGTGATACAAAGTAACCAGGACTCGAGTTACAGTTTACGTTCTGCGCAGGGACTGACACTACAAGCAGCTGCATCAGCCTGAGTAATGTCTGGGTAAACATTGCGGTCACGTGAAGTTGACCAGAACCCTGAAATACTGCACAAATAAACATTTAGGGGTCAATTTATTAAATGCCGGGCAGCGAATAGCATCCCTAAATGCAGACAGCAAACGCTGTCAGCATTTAACATTGCACAAGTATTTCTTGTGAAATGCTTTTGGCCGCTAGCAGGGGGTGTCAATCAACCGGATCAGAATGATTGCAGTCCGCCACCTAAACTTCTGTTTCCGGCGAGCCGGAAACTACAGGGGTAGATAGCGGCATCCGAAGGTTATTAAATATACCCCTTCCTATCTGTTTATTTGTAGACTGTAGTAAAGATGGATCAAATGATACATTTAAACACTAGCCATACCAATATGCATAGTATATCAGTTGTTAAAGGGACACGAAACCCACATTTTTTCTTTCATGATTCAGATAGAGAATACAATTTTAACTACATTCCAATTTACTTTAATTACTTAATTTGCTTCATTTTTCAGATATCCTTTGTTAAAGCATTAGCAATGCACATGGGTGAGCCAATCACATGATGCATCTATGTGCGGCTGCACATAGATGCCTCGTGATTGGCTCACCCATGTGCGAGGCCGGGCAGACATGATTCGCTGCCCGGCATTTCATAAATTGACCCCTAAATGTTTATTTGTGCAGTATTTCAGGGTTCTGGTCAACTTCATGTCACCAATCAGCAGGTACTGAGCCTATTTACATATGCTTTTCAACAAATTATATCAAGAGAATGAAGCAAATTAGATAATATAAATAAAATTGGAAAGTGGTTTAAAATTGCATGTTCTATTTAAATCATGAAAGAAAATATATGTATTTCATGTCCCTTTAAACCCCACATAGCAACAAAAATATCTGCATACACAATACAGGATGTTTTAAAAAAGTTTTTGCCAGCAACATTTGCATTGTTTTACAGTCCATGGACATAAGCATAAATATTTTATGGGGAAATAACAGGACATTTAAAATTAAATGTTTACTATTTAAAGAGAGCATTTCATTAAAAAATAGAAACAACTTTTGTAATATTTCTATTATCAAATTGATTAGTGCAGTTTTGGGGTGAAGCGATGGGTGCACCACAGTATTCAATTTTGTAATTCTATTGGGCTGAGGCGGAGGGAGAAAATGTAAAAATCACTACTTCCTGTCCATATTTTTTTGGGGGCCATAGCTACCTAATAACACCCAGGGATTAACTGGCTCTGCCTACAGAACACCTGCAACTGAACCCCCCCACCCTAAACCTTCCCATGTAAAACCCCTAGCTGCATCTCACAACACCCTATACTATGAACTCATGAATAATATAGATAGATAAATGCAACCACTACTACTTCCTACTCTGTATTGTGCCTGTTAATCTGAACTGCATGATACAGTTTGTCAAGAAGACAACAATATCATTTATCTGTCAATTTGCATCACTTCTTTCACAAGGTACAAGAATACTTAAATTCCAAGATTGTGGCGCCCTGTGTGAAGATGCAGAACGAGCATTGTTTAAGGCTTTGAAGAGAACTACAGGCACAGGAGGAAAACAATTGTAGTGGTGACCATTTTACTTTAGCTGTACTCAGCAGTTTAAAGGGATATAAAATCCCTGCAAAAATCACAGCCCTGGGTGCTAATCAGCACTCACAGACAGCCACAAAGCTTTTAGGGACTCAGTCACTTAACCCCAGAGAAGCCTAGATCCAAAGCACATAGGCAAAATTAGAAAAACAAAATAATTAACAGCTACACAATGAATGCCATCGGCAAAGCCATCATTTTGTTAAATAATTTTGTTTGTAATTTTCACTATGGGTTTTCCACCCAGACTTGCATGGGGGGTCAGTGCCTGACTCAGTCGCTGAAAGCTGTGCAGCTGTCTGGTAGTGCTGGTGAGCACCTAGGGCTGTGAGTTTTGCAGGGTCATAGGATGCATACCCAGTGTAGTCCATCTCCTTGTTTCGTATGTGTCTAGGAAAATTTTCACATGGTCCTGGGCCTATCATCATTTTGCCAAATACAGTAACTAACTCTTCCATTTTGCTTTTAAATCTAGCTGTGAGCTTGCAAGAGAGTGCCAGACTTTCTATGTGTTATATATATATATATATATATATATATATATATATATACATATGCATGCACAGCATACTGCATTATGCACCCACTGTAATTTTGCACTAACTATTTATATATATATATATATATATATATATACATTATATTAGTGTACATTTACTATGAGTGCACACATGCGCATATACACACATAATCATGTACACACTCATATATACACATACATACTCACTCCTCTCCCATGCCCATAACCCTTTTCTCTCCCCCTCCAATGGACATACCGCTTCTTACTCCCCCCCATCATTGCCATACCCTTTTCCCCTCCCCCCTCCAATGCCTATACCACTGCTCTCTCCACCATCCCATGCCCCTTCTCTCACCCCTTTCCATGTCCATACCCTTTATCTCTCCCGAAGCCCCTTCCGCACGCTAACCTTAGTGCTAATTCCGGCACGCCATGGCGGCGATGCACTTTGAGGGGGCTGGAATATGAGGATTACATCATATCCCCTACTTCCCTCACCAAATGTCTGCTGCACACCTGAATGTCCTGCGGGGAAGCTTGGCTAAACAAGAGCCAGGATCCTGCAAGGACCTGGTGCAGGGAACCTCTCAAAGGGAGGGGATGCTGGGCCGCATTGAGATCATCAAGGGGAAATCTTTAACCTCCTTATTGGCTCTTTGAAATGCTACAGTGCCCCTTCTGCCCTGTATGCACGCCTATCTTTTTTTTTTTATCCTATTAGGGTTGTGTTCCTTTAGTTTTCCACAGTAAATATGTTTTTATGTTTGTTCCAACCAAGCAACTGAATTCATCATTAATCAATCAGTTATCTTTATATGCTTTCTTGCATGTATGAGGTTATCAACCCAAGTAAATTATATAGTTATATATATATATAATTATTATATAGTTTAACCCTTGCAATGTGGATCTGCATTATTAACTCAATGAATTAACCCAAACATTGCTGCTAATACGGTGAACTCTTCATGGGGCTCAACAGTGAAATATCTAACATATGAGACTCTATGATAAAAACCTTCGGAACACATTTATATTTAAAGTATAGAATCTCTAAATAAAAATACTAAGAGTGAGTAATTCATATTATCACATTTTTTGTAAAAACATTGTTTTAGTTTTATACTATTAAAAGAGTAATAGCAATTTTCAGATACCAGAAAAGAAATACCTATATTTTTAGTTAAAACCCAAACATTAATTGTTTCTCAATTCCAATCCACAAGGCATAATAACAGCCCAGAGTTTCAGGCTTACCTAGGGTGACCATAATAGAAATAATATACAGGCTCCAATCCGTTACAGCATGTCATTTTATGACTATCGACTCTGCTCTACTGTCTGTTCAACTCCCTCAAACACACAATAGAAGTGCTGCTTGGGACCTGCGGTGCACTGCTGGTGCCGAGAGGAACATGCCACTGATCCAATCAAAAGCACTAGTTGCACATCTAAAAATCTGGCCTGGGATTAGGCCCTGAGCACTGGAATTGAAAAAGCCTGAACTTGAAATCTGGAGTGGACATATCTAATAATATGTGTTTCTTCTTACGAAAACAAAGTTCTGGAGGGGTCAAACTAGGAGGCTGATACATATATATAAACCAGCCAGACACACAATTTTAGAAGCCATAGAACACTTGTATATACAGTATATAGGAAAAACAATCCAAAACTTTACTAACAAAAAAAAACAAAAACATTTTAGGAGCCATGGAACAATTTTATATACAGTATATAGGAAAAACAATCCAAAATGTACTAACAAAAAACAACAATATTTTAGGAGCCATGACTTTGCAATACCTTGTTTAAACTCAGTACACAGTACTACTGCTTTTTACAGCACTGTCAACAAACTGTACAATAATGCATATAAAAAAATTAAAAGAAATGTAATATGTTGGATCACAAAGGTACAGTAATGTAAAAATTAAATGTTCCGATAGTGTGCAATTTTAATAAACTTTCCAATTTACGTCTATTATCAAATTTGCTATGTTCTCTAGGTATAATTTGTTGAATAGTAAAACTATGTAGTCTGCTTGGAGCTTAGGAGTGTGCACACGTCTTAAGCAGTCTAATGTAGCAGTATTTGTAACAATGTATAACATAGCTATAAAAACTGCAGCTCAATGGCTAAAATATGTGCACAGTCTTGAGCTCACCTAGGATTACTCTTTAACAAATGATACCAAGAGAACTAAGCAAAAATGATAATATAATAATAATGACGTCACACTCTATCCAAGTCATTTAAGTTTAACTTTGAATTTACTGTCCCTTTAAAAGCAGGGTATCACAACTCTCTGACAGAACCACTACTGCAAATGAAGAAGACATCGGAAAATCTCATAACAACAAAAAAATGTATCACTTAGAAGATTAACTAAAAACTTAGTAGGGAAAATAGCAAACTGGTTCCAAAAATTGGCAAACTTTGAAAAGAATCCCTCCAAGAACAGACAACTGCACTGAATTAGACAAAGCAATAATGAATTTTCTGCTAAACTACTGTATTGTTGTTTATTCAATACAAAACAAACTCTGAATATTAACGTTGAAGAAAATAATTTGTATAATTTACTTTTATATAATCTTAACTGTATTTATATTTTTGTGAAAGCCCCTGAAACAAGATATTTAGTTACAACATTGCAGCAAATGTTTCAATTCAAACTGGAAACACTCTCAGGAGTTCTTTTGGCCTTTTGTCTTAGTGTGATAAATCTGTATTGCTATAAGCCTTTTGTAGTTTCTGTATCCTCTATAGTTAGCTGCAGAAAGGATACAGAATGAATATGTAGTTAATATTCTATCTAAATAACTGGACTAACACAGCTACTACAATATACAGTATTGGTAAACGCCAAGTTTTAGTGAAAACGTTGCATCAGCTTTAAAAAATAAATAAAAATTCCTACCGCGCTGCTGGTGAGTCTAGAGATTTTATAAATTATCCCAATATTTTCTCCACGTTTGCCGTGATGCATAAATTCTGTTACTACTCAGATCACAGTAACAAGGGTTAATCAGAACGAAACGTTTTCAAACAGACCTGGATACTCAGTCAGGATCTGAGGGGATCTCTGTATTCTTCTGTTAATTCCCAAAGGTTCAACTCCAGTGCAATCTCTTATTTATTTGTTGTTTTCTTTTTATTTTGTTCCTTAAAAAATCTCAGGGATCTTCCAAAAGTTTCTCACTGAGTTTTACATCACATCCCCCTTCCGGCTGGAGACAAGGAGGGGGAGAGGGAGGAGAGAGTTTGGAGAAGGAGGTGGGGGGGGGGTAGGGAGGAGGGAAAGGGAGAGGGGAGATTGTGGCATTACATTGGCTTCCAGAAGTGCATTTCCATGCAGCCAGCTGTGACACATGTTCAACATAAATAAATAAATATCTAAAAAATAATTTAGGCAGAACTTTACTTTTCAGAAAAAAATACAACAAATATAATTTTGAGGGTGAAAGAAGATTTTGCTGCTCTGAATTAAGAACATAAAAGATCAATAATAAAATGCTCTAATGTGCTATAGCATTTTATAGTCGACAATGGTTTGTACAGAACTATGGGGTCAATTACAATCCTTTAGAAAATGTATCTAATGATTTTTAACAGGAAGAAAACATTAAAGTTTGTAGATAAATCATAAGTTAAGCTAAAAATTAACTGGCTACACAGATAAAATGAAGTAAACACAATTCTAGATATAGCAAAATGCAAAGTAAAATATTAGCCTGCGAATAATATGCAGATCTATTTGTTTATCTGCTTGATCAGAATCTTGCTATTTTATTCAGCAGATAACGATTTTTTCCAGTGATCACAATCCCAGTAGGTTTTGAAGTTTATATCCATGAGGTTTAAATTCCTACCTCAAAAACGAACACAAACTCGGCATCTCTGTTTTAATCTCATTGTTATAGAACTGAAAAACGTAAAAGAGCTGATTAATGACAAACAAAATAGCATTTTTGGGGGGTTGAAGTGCTTGTATTGCGAATTAATATCATACCCCCAACTGTCCCGATTTTCGCAGGACAGTCCCCATTTCAGGGGTCTGTCCTGCTGTCCCGAGTTGCTTGCCATCTCTCCCACATTGCCCCATGCATTAAAAAAAGGGTTAGATAACTGTTAGATTCCCAGTGGAAATGGAATGGTGTGTGGGTTAAGCAGGAGTAAGAAGGCTGTATACCCTCTAACCTCAAATAATGGTGACCTCTTACCTTTGGTAGTGATAATGTTAAACCCCTGGTGATAATACTAGCATGCCTTCCGTTTTATACGATGATCAGTGCTAACACCAGGGTAAGGAACAGTTGGAGCCTCAGACTGCCAGCTAATGTGCTTGCCAACCCCAGGACCCCATACGATGAATTACAGCTACCCATATATGATGTAGTGTGTGTGTATCTGTATGTATAAGTGTGTGTGTATCTGCATGTATAAGTGCAAGCTATGTAGTGTGTGTATCTGTATGTATAAGTGTGTGTGTAAATCTGCATGTATAAATGTAAGCTATGTAGTGTTTGTGTGTGTCTGCATGTATATGTGTAAGCTATGTAATTTGTGTGTGTATCTGCATGTATAAGTGTATGCTATGTAGTGTGTGCGTGTATCTGCATGTATAAGTGTAAGCTATGTAGTGTGTGTGTATCTGCATGTATATGTGTAAGCTATGTAATTTGTGTGTGTATCTGCATGGATAAGTGTATGCTTTGTAGTGTGTGTGTGTATCTGCATGTATAAGTGTATACGGTGTAGTGTGTGTATATCTGCCTGTGTAAGTGTATGCTATGTAGTGTGTGTGTATCTGCATGTATACGTGTATGCTATGTAGTGTGTGTGTGTATCTGCATGTATACAGTGGGGCAAAAAAGTATTTAATCAGCCACCAATTGTGCAAGTTCTTCCAATTAAGAAGATGAGAGAGGCCTGTAATTTTCCTCATAGGTATACCTCAACTATGAGAGACAAAATGTGGAAACAAATCCAGACAATCACATTGTCTGATTTGGAAATAATTTATTTGCATATTATAGTGGAAAATAAGTATTTGGTCACCTACAAACAAGCAAGATTTCTGGCTCTCACAGACCTGTATCTTCTTCTTTAAGAGGCTCCTTTGTCCTCCACTCATTACCTGCATTAATGGCACCTGTTTGAACTTGTTATCAGTTAGACATGTGCAATTCGGTTCGGTTCGATTTGGAAATTCGGAAAATTCGGCAAATTTCGAACCGAATTTCCGAATTAAAATACTGCTGAATTTACCAAAAAAATCCGAATTAGTTCGGATTTATTCGGTAAATTCGGATGGACATGGATTACACTAGTATTGTACAGTATATTAGGTTATATCACTCTGCTATGGGTTACACCTAATATACAGTACATAATACTAGTCTAATACACAGCACACATACCGAAATTCCGAATTTCCGAACCAAATCCAGCCGAATTTTTTCGAGTCCGAATGAATCCGAAACAAATTCATTCGAAGTTTTCCGAATTCGAATCGATCCGAAACGATATTCGAAGACCTCCGAATAGATCCGAACCGAACCGAATTTTTCGATCATGCACATATCTATTATCAGTATAACAAACACCTGTCCACAACCTCAAACAGTCACACTCCAAACTCCACTATGGTGAAGACCAAAGAGCTGTCGAAGGACACCAGAAACAAAATTGTAGACCTGCACCAGGCTGGGAAGCCTGAATCTGCAATAGGCAAGCAGCTTGGTGTGAATAAATCAACTGTGGGAGCAATAATTAGAAAATGGAAGACATACAAGACCACTGATAATCTCCCTCGATCTGGGGCTCCACGCAAGATCTCACCCCGTGGGGTTAAAATGATCACAAGAACGGTGAGCAAACATCCCAGAACCACACGGGGGGACCTAGTGAATGACCTGCAGAGAGCTGGGATCAACGTAACAAAGGCTACCATCAGTAACACACTACGCCACCAGGGACTCAGATCCTGCAGTGCCAGACGTGTCCCCCTGCTTAAGCCAATACATGTCCGGGCCCGTCTGAAGTATGCTAGAGAGCATTTGGATGATCCAGAAGTGGATTGGGAGAATGTCATATGGTCAGATGAAACCAAAGTAGAACTGTTTGGTAGAAACACAACTCGTCGTGTTTGGAGGAGAGAGAATGCTGAGTTGCAACCAAAGAACACCATAACTACTGTGAAGCATGGGGGTGGCAACATCATGCTTTGGGGCTGTTTCTCTGCAAAGGGAACAGGACGACTGATCCGTGTACATGAAAGAATGAATGGGGCCATGTATCGTGAGATTTTGAGTGAAAACCTACTTCCATCAGCAAGGGCATTGAAGATGAAACGTGGCTGGGTCTTTCAGCATGACAATGATCCCAAACACACCGCCCGGGCAACGAAGGAGTGGCTTCGTAAGAAGCATTTCAAGGTCCTGGTGTGGCCTAGCCAGTCTCCAGATCTCAACCCCAAGGAAAACCTTTGAAGGGAGTTGAAAGTCTGTGTTGCCCAGCGACAGCCCCAAAACATCACTGCTCTAGAGGAGATCTGCATGCAGGAATGGGCCAACATACCAGCAACAGTGTGTGACAACCTTGTGAAGACTTACAGAAAACGTTTGACCTCTGTCATTGCCAACAAAGGATATATAACAAAGTATTGAGATAAACTTTTGATATTGACCAAATACTTATTTTCCACCATAATATGCAAATAAATTCTTTCCAAATCAGACAATGTGATTGTCTGGATTTGTTTCCACATTTTGTCTCTCATAGTTGAGGTATACCTATGAGGAAAATTACAGGCCTCTCTCATCTTCTTAAGTGGAAGAACTTGCACAATTGGTGGCTGATTAAATACTTTTTTGCCCCACTGTATACATGCAGATACACACACACACTACATAGCATACACGTATACATGCAGATACACACAAACTACATATGATGAAAATTACAGGCCTCTCTCATCTTCTTACGTGGGAGAACTTGCACAATTGGTGGCTGACTAAATATTTTTTTTGCCTAACTGTATGTGTAAGCTATGTAATTTGTGTGTGTATCTGCATGTATAAGTGTATGCTATGTAGTGTGTGTATCTGTATTTATAAGTGTAAGCTATATAATGTGTGTGTGTATGTGTGTATCTGCATGTATAAGTGTAAGCTATGTATCCACTCCCTTGTTATTTCCCGACTTGACTACTGCAATAACCTACTTACTGGCCTTCCTCTTTCCTGCCTCTCCCCCTTCAATCCATCCTAAATGCCTCTGCCAGGTTAATCCACCTTTACCATCGCTCTGTATCTGCTGCACCTCTCTGCGAGTCCCTTCATTGGCTCCCCATTCACAGCAGAATTAAATTCAAAATTCTCACCCTTGCATACAAAGTGCTCACCAACACCACTCCCCTCTACCTATATCCTCTCTAATAAACAAGTATACTCAAGCCCGCCCACTAAGATCCAACAATGACCTGCTCCTTGCATCTGCGACTATCACCTATTCTCATGCTAGACTGCAGGACTTCTGTCATGCAGCACCTATCCTCTGGAACACTCTCCCTTGTGCTGTCAGGCTTTGCCCTAATCTTTCTTCCTTTAAATGTTCCCTGAAGACTTTTCTGTTCAGAGAAGCCTACCACCCAACTCAATAATATTTATCTTACCTAACAACATTTCCCTCATTCAATCTTGCAGTTCTCACCTCCTGTTTCTCAACCTCTTACCCTTCTAGATTGTAAGTTCCCATGGGAATAGGGCCCTCAATTCCTCCTGTACAGGTATACCTCACTTTACAGCGCTTCACTTTACAGCGATTCGCTAATACAGCGCTTTGTGGAGCTGAAGTTTAACCTCCAAGGATTTTAAAACAGTGCTGTAATCATTGTGAAATTGCGAGAAAAGTGACTGACACCGTTTTGTTATGCTCAGTTTACTCTAACAGAAGTGTTAAACTAAAGTAGCGCTACTGCACCCCTAATATATGTTAGTTCAAACATGTTTTCAAGATTTTAAACACTGAAAAGAAAGCTAAAACTGCCTTGTTTCACTTTAAGGCGGTTTTCACTTTACAGCGGGGCTCCGGTCCCTAACCCGCTGTATGAGCGGGGTATACCTGTATGTGTTTGTAAATTTTGTCCTGTCTCTTATAAGTTTTATATTATTGTTTTATTGTCTGGCTCACAGCATATACTGTGCCTACTTGCTCACTGCCACCACTCATATCTGGTGTAACATTAGTGTAAATTTAAAAAAAAAAACTTTTACATCAGTTTGCTAGTGTAATCTAATTTCAGTTGCCAGCAGGCCTGTGTGTCAGGCTCACAGCATATACTGTGATTAATTGTTCTGTGCCACCACTCCTATCTGTTGTAACATTAGTGTCAATTTTTAAAAAAAAAACTTTTACATCAGTCTGCTATTGTTATTTAATTTTAGTTGCCAGGCCAGCCTGCCACTGCCAGCCTCAGTGCCACCACTCATATCTGTTGTAACATTAGTGTAATTTTTTTTAAAAAAAACTTTTACATCAGTCTGCTAGTGTTATTTAATTTTAGTTGCCAGGCCAGCCTGCCACTAGTGCCAGCCTGTGTGTCAGGCTCACAGCATATACTGTGCCTACTTCCATCCTCAGTGCCACCACTCATATCTGTTGTAACATTAGTGTAATTTTTTTAACAAAAAACTTTTACATCAGTCTGCTAGTGTTATTTAATTTTAGTTGCCAGGCCAGCCTGCCACTAGTGCCAGTCTGTGTGCCTACTTCCATCCTCAGTGCCACCACTCCTATCTGTTGTAACATTAGTGTACATTTAAAAAAAAAAAACTTTTACATCAGTCTACTAGTGTTATTTAATTTTAGTTGCCAGGCCAGCCTGCCACTAGTGCCAGCCTGTGTGTCAGGCTCACAGCATATACTGTGCCTACTTCCATCCTCAGTGCCACCACTCCTATCTGTTGTAACATTAGTGTAATTTTTTAAAAAAAAAACGTTTACATCAGTCTGCTAGTGTTATTTAATTTTAGTTGCCAGGCCAGCCTGCCACTAGTGCCAGCCTGTGTGTCAGGCTCACAGCATATACTGTGCCTACTTCCATCCTCAGTGCCACCACTCATATCTGTTGTAACATTAGTGTAAATTTTTTAACAAAAAAACTTTTACATCAGTCTGCTAGTGTTATTTCATTTTAGTTGCCAGGCCAGCCTGCCACTAGTGCCAGCCTGTGTGTCAGGCTCACAGCATATACTGTGCCTACTTCCATCCTCAGTGCCACCACTCCTATCTGTTGTAACATTAGTGTAAATTTTTTAAAAAAATACTTTTACATCAGTCTGCTAGTGTTATTTAATTTTAGTTGCCAGGCCAGCCTGCCACTAGTGCCAGCCTGTGTGTCATGCTCACAGCATATACTGTGCCTACTTCCATCCTCAGTGCCACCACTCCTATCTGTTGTAACATTAGTGTAAATTTTTTTTAAAAAAAACTTTTACATCAGTCTGCTAGTGTTATTTAATTTTAGTTGCCAGGCCAGCCTGCCACTAGTGCCAGCCTGTGTGTCAGGCTCACAGCATATACTGTGCCTACTTCCATCCTCAGTGCCACCACTCCTATCTGTTGTAACATTAGTGTAAATTTTTTAACAAAAAACTTTTACATCAGTCTGCTAGTGTTATTTAATTTTAGTCGCCAGGCCAGCCTGCCACTAGTGCCAGCCTGTGTGTCGGGCTCACAGCATATACTGTGCCTACTTCCATCCTCAGTGCCACCATTCCTATCTGTTGTAACATTAGTGTAAATTTTTTTTTAAAAAAACTTTTACATCAGTCTGCTAGTGTTATTTAATTTTAGTTGCCAGGCCAGCCTGCCACTAGTGCCAGCCTGTGTGTCCGGCTCACAGCATATACTGTGCCTACTTCCATCCTCAGTGCCACCACTCCTATCTGTTGTAACATTAGTGTAATTTTTTTTAAAAAAACTTTTACATCAGTCTGCTACTGTTATTTAATTTTAGTTGCCAGGCCAGCCTGCCACTAGTGCCAGCCTGTGTGTCAGGCTCACAGCATATACTGTGCCTACTTCCATCCTCAGTGCCACCACTCCTATCTGTTGTAACATTAGTGTAATTTAAAAAAAAACTTTTACATCAGTCTGCTAGTGTTATTTAATTTTAGTTGCCAGGCCAGCCTGCCACTAGTGCCAGCCTGTGTGTCAGGCTCACAGCATATACTGTGCCTACTTCCATCCTCAGTGCCACCACTCATATCTGTTGTAACATTAGTGTAAATTTTTTAACAAAAAAACTTTTACATCAGTCTGCTAGTGTTATTTAATTTTAGTTGCCAGGCCAGCCTGCCACTAGTGCCAGCCTGTGTGTCAGGCTCACAGCATATACTGTGCCTACTTCCATCCTCAGTGCCACCACTCCTATCTGTTGTAACATTAGTGTAAACATTTTTTAAAAATACTTTTACATCAGTCTGCTAGTGTTATTTAATTTTAGTTGCCAGGCCAGCCTGCCACTAGTGCCAGCCTGTGTGTCATGCTCACAGCATATACTGTGCCTACTTCCATCCTCAGTGCCACCACTCCTATCTGTTGTAACATTAGTGTCATTTTTTTAAAAAAAAACCTTTTACATCAGTCTGCTAGTGTTATTTAATTTTAGTTGCCAGGCCAGCCTGCCACTAGTGCCAGCCTGTGTGTCCGGCTCACAGCATATACTGTGCCTACTTCCATCCTCAGTGCCACCACTCCTATCTGTTGTAACATTAGTGTAATTTTTTTAAAAAAAAAACTTTTACATCAGTCTGCTAGTGTTATTTAATTTTAGTTTCCAGGCCAGCCTGCCACTAGTGCCAGCCTGTGTGTCAGGCTCACAGCATATAATGTGCCTACTTCCATCCTCAGTGCCACCACTCCTATCTGTTGTAACATTAGTGTACATTTTTTAACAAAAAACTTTTACATCAGTCTGCTAGTGTTATTTAATTTTAGTTGCCAGGCCAGCCTGCCACTAGTGCCAGCCTGTGTGTCAGGCTCACAGCATATACTGTGCCTACTTCCTCAGTGCCACCACTCATATCTGTTGTAACATTAGTGTAACTTTTTTAAAAAAAACTTTTACATCAGTCTGCTAGTGTTATTTAATTTTAGTTGCCAGGCCAGCCTGCCACTAGTGCCAGCCTGTGTGTCAGGCTCACAGCATATACTGTGCCTACTTCCATCCTCAGTGCCACCACTCCTATCTGTTGTAACATTAGTGTAATTTTTTAACAAAATGTTTTACATCAGTCTGCTAGTGTTATTTAATTTTAGTTACCAGGCCAGCCTGTGTGTCAGGCTCACAGCATATACTGTGCCTACTTCCATCCTCAGTGCCACCACTCATATCTGTTGTAACATTAGTGTACATTTTTTTTACATTTTTTTTTACATCAGTCTGCTAGTGTTATTTAATTGTAGTTGCCAGGCCAGCCTGCCACTAGTGCCAGCCTGTGTGTCAGGCTCACAGCATATACTGTGCCTACTTCCATCCTCAGTGCCACCACACTCATATCTGTTGTAACATTAGTGTAATTTTTTTTAAAAAAAACTTTTACATCAGCCTGCTAGTGTTATTTAATTTTAGTTGCCAGGCCAGCCTGCCATTAGTGCCAGGCTGTGTGTCAGGCTCACAGCATATACTGTGCCTACTTCCTCAGTGCCACCACTCATATCTGTTGTAACATTAGTGTAATTTAAAAAAAAAAAAAACTTTTACATCAGTCTGCTAGTGTTATTTAATTTTAGTTGCCAGGCCAGCCTGCCACTGCCAGCCTGTGTGTCAGGCTCACAGCATATACTGTGCCTACTTCCTCAGTGCCACCACTCATATCTGTTGTAACATTAGTGTAAATTTTTTTTAAAAAATCAGTCTGCTAGTGTTATTTAATTGCAGTTGCCTGCCTGCCAGTGTGTGTGCCAGGCCCACTTGCCAACTAGTGCCACCAATCATATTTGTTATAACAGTAGTGTAAATATTTTTAAAAAAACTTTTTTGACTGTGAAACATCAGTCTGCTAGTGTAATCTAATTGAAGTTGCCTGCCTGCCAGCGTGTGTGCCAGGCCCACTTGCCAAGTTAGTGGCACCGCTCATATTTGTTGTAACAGTAGTGTAAATATTTAAAAAAAAAAAAACTTTTTTGACTGTGAAACATCAGTCTGCTAGTGCAATCTAATTGCAGTTGCCTGCCTGCCAGCATGTGTGCCAGGACCACTTGCCAACTAGTGCCACCAATCATATTTGTTATAACAGTATTGTAAATACTTTAAAAAAAACTTTTTTGACTGTGAAACATCAGTCAGCTAGTGTAATCTAATTTCAGTTGCCTGCCTGCCAGCGTGTGTGCCAGGCCCACTTGCCAACTAGTGCCACCAATCATATTTGTTATAACAGTAGTGTAAATATTTAAAAAAAACTTTTTTGACTGTGAAACATCAGTCTGCTAGTTTAATCTAATTGAAGTTGCCTGCCTGCCTGCCTGCCAGCGTGTGTGCCAGGCCCACTTGCCAAGTTAGTGGCACCACTCATATTTGTTGTAACAGTAGTGTAAATATTTTAAAAAAAAACTTTTTTGACTGTGAAACATCAGTCAGCTAGTGTAATCTAATTGCAGTTGCCTGCCTGCCAGTGTGTGTGCCAGGCCCACTTGCCATCTAGTGCCACCAATCATATTTGTTATAACAGTAGTGTAAATATTTTAAAAAAAACTTTTTTGACTGTGAAACATCAGTCTGCTAGTGTAATCTAATTGAAGTTGCCTGCCTGCCAGCGTGTGTGCAAGCCCACTTGCCAAGTTAGTAGCACCACTCATATTTGTTGTAACAGTATTGTAAATATTTTTAAAAAAACTTTTTTGACTGTGAAACATCAGTCAGCTAGTGTAATCTAATTGCAGTTGCCTGCCTTCCAGTGTGTGTGCCAGGCCCACTTGCCAACTAGTGCCAGCACTCATATTTGTTATAACAGTAGTGTAAATATTTTTTTAAAAAACTTTTTTGACTGTGAAACATCAGTCTGCTAGTGTCATCTAATTGCAGTTGCCTGCCTGCCAGCGTGTGTGCCAGGCCCACTTGCCAAGTTAGTGCCACCACTCATATTTGTTGTAACAGTAGTGTAAATATTTAAAAAAAAAACTTTTTTGACTGTGAAACATCAGTCTGCTAGTGTAATCTAATTGAAGTTGCCTGCCTGCCAGCGTGTGTGCCAGGCCCACTTGCCAAGTTAGTGCCACCACTCATATTTGTTGTAACAGTAGTGTAAATATTTAAAAAAAAAAAACTTTTTTGACTGTGAAACATACATCAGTGAGCTAGTGTAATCTAATTGCAGCTGCCTGCCTGCCAGCGTGTGTGCCAGGCCCACTTGCCAACTAGTGCCACCAATCATATTTGTTATAACAGTATTGTAAATATTTTAAAAAAAAACTTTTTTGACTGTGAAACATCAGTGAGCTAGTGTAATCTAAATGCAGTTGCCTGCCTGTCTGCCTGCCAGCATGTGTGCCAGGCCCACTTGCCAACTAGTGCCACCAATCATATTTGTTATAACAGTAGTGTAAATATTTTTAAAAAAAACTTTTTTGACTGTGAAACATCAGTCTGCTAGTGTAATCTAATTGAAGTTGCCTGCCTGCCTGCGTGTGTGCCAGGCCCACTTGCCAAGTTAGTGGCACCACTCATATTTGTTGTAACAGTAGTTTAAATATTTAAAAAATAAACATTTTTGACTGTGAAACATCAGTCTGCTTTTTTGTGTCAGGCTCACAGCGTATACTGTGCCCACTTGCCCAGTGCCACCACTCATATCTTGTTTAATAGTATTGTAAGTCTACATTTAAAAAAAATAAACTTTTTGGATTGTGAAACAGTCTGCTTTTTTGTGTCAGGCTCACAGGGTATACTGTGCCCACTTGCCCAGTGGCACCACTCATATTTTGTTTAAAAGTAGTGTAAGTCTACATTTAAAAAACAAAAGGGACAGGCAGAGGCAGGCCACCCCGCAGGTGCCATCGTGGTCATGGTGATGTGATTCCCTTTGACCCTACAATAATGCACAGTGTTCAGAGGCCACGTGCCATGAATGCGAAAAGTTCTGAGGAGGACCTAGTTGACTGGCTAACACAGGACACCCAATCTTCTACAGCTTCCGCTCGTAACCTTGATGCACCATCCACCTCCAGCTTAGCTTCGGGCACCTCTCAAGTGACCAGTGCCACTTGCCTGCCTGCCTGCCGCCACCACCAACACTAGCACCACAGCCACTTCACTTGATCTGTCAGAGGAGTTATTAACACATCAGTATTGGAAGAAATGAGTGATGCGCAACCATCATTGACAGAGGATGTAGATAACAGTGATATGTCTCAGTCAGGTAGCATTACAGACATGGACGTACGGTGTGATGATGATGATGATGTTGTAACCGCTGCTGCTTCCTTTGTTGATTTGTCAGATACAAGTGAAGCGGTTGATAATGATGCGTCCGTGGATGTCACGTGGGTGCCCGCTAGAAGAGAAGAAGAAAAGGGGGAAAGTTCAGATGGGGAGACAAAGAGGAGGAGGAGACGAGTTGGAAGAAGGGGGAGGTCATCGCAAGGAGATAGTGGCACATTCAGACAGCATGCATCGGCACCCGGGGTCAGCCAGACAGCACGCCAATCAACGCATGCTGTTGCCACCACCAGAATGCCGTCATCGCAGAGCTCAGCAGTGTGGCATTTTTTTTGTGTGTCTGCCTCTGACAACAGCGATGTCATTTGCAACCTGTGCCAAAAGAAACTGAGTTGTGGGAAGTCCAACACCCACCTAGGTACAACTGCTTTGTGAAGGCACATGGTCTCACATCACACACGCCGATGGGATGAACACATGAGTAGGTGCAGCACACAAACTCAAAGCCGCCATCCTCCTCCTGGTCCAGCATCTTCAGCCACGTGAACCACTGCTGTACTCCTTGCCCCCTCTCAACCATCCGCCACTCAGTCTCTCTTCCGTAGCAGTTCTTGCTCATCTGCCCACAGTCAGGTGTCTGTCAAGGACAAGTTTGAGTGTAAGAAGCCAATTTCCCAAAGTCACCCCCTTGCCCGGCGTCTGACAGCTGGCTTGTCTGAACTCTTAGCTCGCCAGCTTTTACCATACAAGCTGGTGGAGTCTGAGGCGTTCAAAAAATGTGTATCTATTGGGACACCGCAGTGGAAGGTACCCGGCCAAAATTTATTTTCACAAAAGGCAATCCCAAACCTGTACTCGATTGTGCGAAAGGAAGTAATGGCATGTCTGGCACACAGTGTTGGGGCAAGGGTCCATCTGACCACTGATAGCTGGTCTGCAAAGCATGGTCAGGGCAGGTATATCACCTACACTGCGCATTGGGTAAACCTGCTGATGGCTGACCAGCATGGAATGCGTGGCTCTGCAGAGGAGTTGGTGACACCGCCATGACTTGCAGGCAGGCCTGCTGCTACCTCCTCTACTCCTCCTACTCCATCCTCTTCCATAACCTCTTCCTCGGCTGAGTCCTCTTCTGCTGCTGTGTCTTGCTCCACATCAACGGCACCCCCCCAGCTCCCCAGGTACTATTCCACATCCTGGATACGGCAGTGTCACGCCGTCTTGTGGTTGACTTGCCTGAAAGCAGAGAGTCACACCGCAGCAGCACTCCTGTCCGCCCTGAACGCACAGGTGGATCAGTGGCTGACTCCGCACCAACTGGAGATCGGCAAAGTGGTTTCTGACAACGGAAGTAATTTGGTGGCGGCATTGAAATTGGGCAAGTTGACACATGTGCCGTGCATGGCACATGTGTGTAATCTGATTGTACAACGCTTTGTGCATAAGTACCCAGGCTTACAGGACGTCCTGAAGC
The DNA here is from genome assembly GCF_027579735.1 of Bombina bombina. Lineage (NCBI taxonomy): Eukaryota > Metazoa > Chordata > Amphibia > Anura > Bombinatoridae > Bombina > Bombina bombina. Next base: position 53,981,715 of record NC_069510.1, on the reverse strand, counting down.
AGGCCAGGAAGGTGTGTGGCCATTTCAGGCGTTCCTACACGGCCATGGCGCACTTGTCAGATATCCAGCGGCGAAACAACCTGCCAGCGAGGCGCTTGATTTGCGACAGCCCGACACGTTGGAATTCAACACTCCTAATGTTCGACCGCCTGCTACAACAAGAAAAAGCTGTTAACGAGTATTTGTATGACCGGGGTGCTAGGACAGCCTCTGGGGAGCTGGGGATTTTTTTGCCAAATTACTGGACGCTCATGCGCAATGCCTGTAGGCTCATGCGTCCTTTTGAGGAGGTGACAAACCTAGTCAGTCGCACCGAAGGCACCATCAGCGACATCATACCATTTGTTTTCTTCCTGGAGCGTGCACTGCGAAGAGTGCTGGATCAGGCCGTAGATGAGAGTGAAGAGGAAGAGAAAGAGTTGTGGTCTCCATCACCACCAGAAACAGCCTTATCAGCATCGCTTGCTGGACCAGCAGCAACGCAGGAAGAGGATTGTGAGGAAGAGGAGTCAGAGGAGGAATGTGGCTTTGAGGAGGAGGAGGAAGACCAAGCACAACAGGCATCCCAGGGTGCTCGTTGTTGTCACCTATCTGGTACCCGTGGTGTTGTACGTGGCTGGGGGGAAGAAGATACCTTCAGTGAGATCAGTGAGGACGAGGAACGGGACATGAGTAGCTCGGCATCCAACCTTGTGCAAATGGGGTCTTTCATGCTGTCGTGCCAGTTGAGGGACACTCGTATAAAAAAGCTGAAGGAGAACGAACTGTACTGGGTGTCCACGCTACTAGATCCCCGGTATAAGCATAAAGTGACTGAAATGTTACCGCAATTCAAAAATAAATTAAAAAGTATGCTTTACACAGCGTATAAGGGTGATGTCACAGCACAACAGGAATCTAACAGGGGAAGAGATGAAAGTAATCCTCCTCCTATGCATCGCCACAGCCCTTCGGGATCCAGCCTCAGAGAACGACTCAACCGACAGGTAGCAGACTACCTCACATTAACTGTGGATCGCGACACTCTGAGGAGTGATGGACCCCTTGACTACTGGGTGTGCAGGTTTGACCTGTGGCCTGAGCTATCACAATTTGCAATCGAACTTCTGGCCTGCCCCGCTTCAAGTGTCCTGTCAGAAAGGACCTTCAGTGCAGCAGGAGGTATTGTCACTGAGAAGAGAAGTCGCCTAGGTCAAAAAAGTCTTGATTATCTCACCTTTATTAAAATGAATGAGGGATGGATCCCGAAGGGACTGACATTGTGCGATACATTCGAGTAAAAAAGTCCTGATGAGATGAGCTGCCTTGGGCTACAAATGGTACACAAGCTGCTGTATTTTATCTTGGAATGCCGGATGACTTGCGTGACTTATCCGCCAACAACTAGCGTTCAAGCCGCAATGTTTTAGGGCACTTACTAACTGTCAAACAAACATCAATTTTTCTGGGGGCTGCTACAGCAGCGTCTGCAACAATAGCTAATTTTTCAGGCATTTGTACATGCCTAATTTTTCTGGCCTCTGGTGCTGCACTGTGGCTTCAAAACCCAAACCAAAAAAAGGCACATAACAGGGATTAAACTGCTAAGAATAGTACTACTTAACACACCACTCATATCTGGTGGCACAGTAGATTGCACGCGCAGTGCCCCAAATTTTTTAGTAGGAGGACCAACCAAGCATCTTTTTCCATCTCCCGGTTCCTAAAAATTATCTCCGGGTTCCTAAAAACTATGCCATACCTGTACTTGATTGTGCAAAAGGAAGTCATGGCATATGGGGTCTTTCATGCTGTCATGCCTGTTGAGGGTCGGGGACCCTTGTATAAAAAGGCTGAAGGCGAACGACCTGTACTGGGTGTCCAAGCATCTTTTTCCATCTCCTGGTTCCTAAAAAATATCTCCGGGTTACTAAAATCAATGCCATACCTGTACTCGATTGTGCAAAAGGAAGTCATGGCATATGGGGTCTTTCATGCTGTCGTGCCTGTTGAGGGTCGGGGACCCTCGTATAAAAAGGCTGAAGGAGAATGACCTGTACTGGGTGTCCAAGCATCTTTTTCCATCTCCCGGTTCCTAAAAATTATCTCCGGGTTCCTAAAATCGATGCCATACCTGTACTCGATTATGCAAAAGGAAGTCATGGCATATGGGGTCTTTCATACTGTCATGCCTGTTGAAGGTCGGGGACCCTCTTATAAAAAGGCTGAAGGAGAACGACCTGTACTGGGTGTCCAAGCATCTTTTTCCATCTCCCGGTTCCTAAAAATTATCTCCGGGTTCCTAAAATCGATGCCATACCTGTACTCGATTGTGCAAAAGGAAGTCATGGCATATGGGGTCTTTCATGCTGTCGTGCCTGTTGAGGGTCGGGGACCTTCGTATAAAAAGGCTGAAGGAGAACGACCTGTATTGGGTGTCCAAGCATCTTTTTCCATCTCCCGGTTCCTAAAAATTATCTCCGGGTTCCTAAAATCGATGCCATACCTGTACTCGATTGTGCAAAAGGAAGTCATGGCATATGGGGTCTTTCATGCTGTTGTGCCTGTTGAGGGTCGGGGACCCTCGTATAAAAAGTCTGAAGGAGAACGACCTGTACTGGGTGTCCAAGCATCTTTTTCCATCTCCCGGTTCCTAAAAATTATCTCCGGGTTCCTAAAATCGATGCCATACCTGTACTAGATTGTGCAAAAGGAAGTCATGGCATATGGTGTCTTTCATGCTGTCGTGCCTGTTGAAGGTCGGGGACCCTCTTATAAAAAGGCTGAAGGAGAACGACCTGTACTGGGTGTCCAAGCATCTTTTTCCATCTCCTGGTTCCTAAAAATTATCTCCGGGTTCCTAAAATCGATGCCATACCTGTACTTGATTGTGCAAAAGGAAGTGATGGCATATGGGGTCTTTCATGCTGTCATGCCTGTTGAGGGTCGGGGACCCTTGTATAAAAAGGCTGAAGGCGAACGACCTGTACTGGGTGTCCAAGCATCTTTTTCCATCTCCCGGTTCCTAAAAAATATCTCTGGGTTACTAAAATCGATGCCATACCTGTACTCGATTGTGCAAAAGGAAGTCATGGCATATGGGGTCTTTCATGCTGTCGTGCCTGTTAAAGGTCAGGGATCCTCTTATAAAAAGGCTGAAGGAGAACGACCTGTACTGGGTGTCCAAGCATCTTTTTCCATCTCCCGGTTCCTAAAAATTATCTCCGGGTTCCTAAAATCGATGCCATACCTGTACTAGATTGTGCAAAAGGAAGTCATGGCATATGGTGTCTTTCATGCTGTCGTGCCTGTTGAAGGTCGGGGACCCTCTTATAAAAAGGCTGAAGGAGAACGACCTGTACTGGGTGTCCAAGCATCTTTTTCCATCTCCTGGTTCCTAAAAATTATCTCCGGGTTCCTAAAATCGATGCCATACCTGTACTTGATTGTGCAAAAGGAAGTGATGGCATATGGGGTCTTTCATGCTGTCATGCCTGTTGAGGGTCGGGGACCCTTGTATAAAAAGGCTGAAGGCGAACGACCTGTACTGGGTGTCCAAGCATCTTTTTCCATCTCCCGGTTCCTAAAAAATATCTCTGGGTTACTAAAATCGATGCCATACCTGTACTCGATTGTGCAAAAGGAAGTCATGGCATATGGGGTCTTTCATGCTGTCGTGCCTGTTAAAGGTCAGGGATCCTCTTATAAAAAGGCTGAAGGAGAACGACCTGTACTGGGTGTCCAAGCATCTTTTTCCATCTCCCGGTTCCTAAAAATTATCTCCGGGTTCCTAAAATTGATGCCATACCTGTACTCGATTGTGCAAAAGGAAGTCATGGCATATGGGGTCTTTCATGCTGTCGTGCCTGTTGAGGGTCGGGGACCCTCGTATAAAAAGGCTGAAGGAGAATGACCTGTACTGGGTGTCCAAGCATCTTTTTCCATCTCCCGGTTCCTAAAAATTATCTCCGGGTTCCTAAAATCGATGCCATACCTGTACTTGATTGTGCAAAAGGAAGTCATGGCATATGGGGTCTTTTATGCTGTCGTGCCTGTTGAGGGTCGGGGACCTTCGTATAAAAAGGCTGAAGGAGAACGACCTGTATTGGGTGTCCAAGCATCTTTTTCCATCTCTCGGTTCCTAAAAATTATCTCCGGGTTCCTAAAATCGATGCCATACCTGTACTCAATTGTGCAAAAGTAAGTCATGGCATATTGGGTCTTTCATGCTGTCATGCCTGTTGAAGGTTGGGGACCCTCTTATAAAAAGGCTGAAGGAGAATGACCTGTACTGGGTGTCCAAGCATCTTTTTCCATCTCCCGGTTCCTAAAAATTATCTCCGGGTTCCTAAAATCGATGCCATACCTGTACTCGATTGTGCAAAAGGAAGTCATGGCATATGGGGTCTTTCATGCTGTTGTGCCTGTTGAGGGTCGGGGACCCTCGTATAAAAAGGCTGAAGGAGAACGACCTGTACTGGGTGTCCAAGCATCTTTTTCCATCTCCCGGTTCCTAAAAATTATCTCCGGGTTCCTAAAATCGATGCCATACCTGTACTCGATTGTGCAAAAGGAAGTCATGGCATATGGGGTCTTTCATGCTGTCGTGCCTGTTGAAGGTCGGGGACCCTCTTATAAAAAGGCTGAAGGAGAACGACCTGTACTGGGTGTCCAAGCATCTTTTTCCATCTCCCGGTTCCTAAAAATTATCTCCGGGTTCCTAAAATCGATGCCATACCTGTACTTGATTGTGCAAAAGGAAGTCATGGCATATGGGGTCTTTCATGCTGTCGTGCCTGTTGAGGGTCGGGGACCCTCATATAAAAAGGCTGAAGGAGAACGACCTGTACTGGGTGTCCAAGCATCTTTTTCCATCTCCCGGTTCCTAAAAATTATCTCTGGGTTCCTAAAATCGATGCCATACCTGTACTCGATTGTGCAAAAGGAAGTCATGGCATATGGGGTCTTTCATGCTGTCGTGCCTGTTGAAGGTCGGGGACCCTCTTATAAAAAGGCTGAAGGAGAACGACCTGTACTGGGTGTCCAAGCATATTTTTCCATCTCCCGGTTCCTAAAAATTATCTCCGGGTTCCTAAAATCGATGCCATATCTGTACTCGATTGTGCAAAAGTAAGTCATGGCATATGGGGTCTTTCATGCTGTCGTGCCTGTTGAAGGTCGGGGACCCTCTTATAAAAAGGCTGAAGGAGAACAACCTGTACTGGGTGTCCAAGCATCTTTTTCCATCTCCCGGTTCCTAAAAATTATCTCCGGGTTCCTAAAATCGATGCCATACCTGTACTCGATTGTGCAAAAGGAAGTCATGGCATATGAGGTCTTTCATGCTGTCGTGCCTGTTGAGGGTCGGGGACCCTCGTATAAAAAGGCTGAAGGAGAACGACCTGTACTGGGTGTCCAAGCATCTTTTTCCATCTCCCGGTTCCTAAAATTGATCTCCGGGTTCATAAAATCGATGCCATACCTGTACTCGATTGTGCAAAAGGAAGTCATGGCATATGGGGTCTTTCATGCTGTCATGCCTGTTGAAGGTCGGGGACCCTCTTATAAAAAGGCTGAAGGAGAACGACCTGTACTGGGTGTCCAAGCATCTTTTTCCATCTCCCAGTTCCTAAAAATTATCTCCGGGTTCCTAAAATCGATGCCATACCTGTACTCGATTGTGCAAAAGGAAGTCATGGCACATGGGGTCTTTCATGCTGTCGTGCCTGTTGAGGGTCGGGGACCCTCGTATAAAAAGACTGAAGGAGAACGACTTGTACTGGGTGTCCAAGCATCTTTTTCCATCTCCCGGGTTCCTAAAAATTATCTCTGGGTTCCTAAAATTGATGCCATACCTGTACTCGATTGTGCAAAAGGAAGTCATGGCATATGGGGTTTTTCATGCTGTCGTGCCTGTTGAGGGTCGGGGACCCTCGTATAAAAAGGCTGAAGGAGAACAACCTGTACTGGGTGTAAAAGCATCTTTTTCCATCTCCCGGTTCCTAAAAATTATCTCCGGGTTCCTAAAATCGATGCCATACCTGTACTCGATTGTGCAAAAGTAAGTCATGGCAGATGGGGTCTTTCATGCTGTCGTGCCTGTTGAGGGTCGGGGACCCTCGTATAAAAAGGCTGAAGGAGAACGACCTGTACTGGGTGTCCAAGCATCTTTTTCCATCTCCCGGTTTCTAAAATCCATGCCATATACACGTCCCCTGATAGGGGACACCGCAGTGGAAGGTACCCGGCCACAATTTCTTTGCACAAAAGGCAATCCCGGACCCCAACCTCTACTCGATTGTGCAAAAGGAAGTAACCTTACCATGGGTCTCAGACCGCACATCTTGTAATTCTCTGTCAGGGAAATTATATATCTATCAAATCTATCTATTTATCTATCGAATCTATCTATCAATCGTATCTATCAAATATATATTGCATCTATTGATCTATGTAATTCGTATCTATCAAATGTATATTGCATCTATTGATCTATGTAAATCGTATCTATCAAATGTATATTGCATCTATTGATCTATAGTGATGTCGCGAACTTAAAAATTTCGGATGGCGGACTCGAACTTCCGCTATTGTTCGCGAACCGGCGAACCGCCATTGACTTCAATAGGCAGGCGAACTTTAAAACCCACAAGGACTCTCTCTGGCCACAATAGTGATGGAAAAGTTGTTTCAAGGGGACTAACACCTGGACTGTGGCATGCTGGAGGGGGATCCATGTCCAAACTCCCATGGAAAATTACATAGTTGATGCAGAGTCTGCTTTTAACCCATAAAGGGCCTAAATCACCTAACATTCCTAAATTGTTTGCAATAACGTGCTTTAAAACATCAGTTATGATGTCGTATCGATCAGGTAGTGTAAGGGTTACGCCCGCTTCACAGTGACAGACCAAATTCCAAGTATAACGCACCGCAAACAACCGCAAACAGTCCATTTGCACAACCACAATATAGATCGATTTGATAGATAGATACATAGATTACATAGCTCAATAGATGCAATATACATATGATCGATACAAATTACATAGATCAATAGATGCAATATACATTTGATAGATACGAATTACATAGATCAATAGATGCAATATACATTTGATAGATACGAATGTTATCGATCCAAAGATGCAATATACATTTGATAGATACGAATTACATCAATCAAAAGATGCAATATACATTCTATAGATACGAATTACATCGATCAATAGATGCAATATACATTTGATAGAGACGTTTGATAGTTAGATAGATTTGATAGATAAATAGATAGATTTGAAAGATATATAATTTCCCTGACAGAGTATAACAATAAGACATGCGGTCTGGGACCCGTGGTGTGTTAAGTAGTACTATTCTTAGCACTTTACTACTACCTGTTAGTCCTCCTATCGGGGGAGGTCTATATGGCCTGCATTTTTGGAACAGGGAGATGGAAGAAGATGATTGGTCTGTCCTCCTTTTTCTAATTTGTCAAAAACAAAAGTGGCACTGGCTGTCTCAAAACAGTCCGGACACGAGATAGATAGATATACATAGATTGATAGTTAGATAGAATCGATAGAAGATAAATAGATAGATTTGTTAGATATATAATTACCCTGACAAAGTATAATAATTAAACATGCGGTCTGGGACCCATGGTAACTAGGTTGTGTAAACTAGTACTATTCTTAGCACTTTCATCCCTGTAACTCCTCGTATCGGGGGAGGTCTATATGGCCTGCATGATTACCCTGACAAATTATAACAACAAGACACGCGGTCTGGGACCCATGGTAACTAGGTTGTGTTAAGTAAAACTTTTCTTAGCAGTTTAATCCCTGTTACTCCCCCTATCAAGGGAGGTCTATATGGCATGCATGATTACCCTGACAAAGTATAACAACAAAACATGCGGTCTGGGACCCATGGTGGTACTGGTATAACTAGGTTTTCTTAAGTATTTTTATTCTTCGCAGTTTAATCCCTGTGATTGGTCTGTCCTCCTACTTCAAATTTTTCAAAAACACAAGTGGCTGTCTCAAAACAGTCTGGACACAAGATAGATAGATAGGATAGATAGATACACATAGAATGATAGTTAGATAGAATCGATAGAAGATAAATAGATAGATTTGTTAGATATATAACTACCCTGACAAAGTATAATAATTAAACATGCGGTCTGGGACCCATGGTAACTAGGTTGTGTAAAGTAGTACTATTCTTAGCACTTTCATCCCTGTAACTCCTCGTATCGGGGGAGGTCTATTTGGCCTGCATGATTACCATGACAAAGTATAACAACAAGACACGCGGCCTGGGACCCATGGTAACTAGGTTGTGTTAAGTAGTACTTTTCTTAGCACTTTAATCCCTGTTACTCCCCCTATCGGGGGAGGTCTATATGGCCTGCATGATTACCTTACCAAAATATAACAATAAGACATGCGGTCTGGGAACCAGTGTTTACTAGGTTGTGTTAAGTTGTACTATTCTTAGCACTTTAATCCCTGTTACTCCCCCTATCAAGGGAGGTCTATATGGCCTGCATGATTACCCTGACAAAGTATAACAACCAAACATGCGTTCTGGGACCCATGGTGGTACTGGTATAACTAGGTTTTCTAAAGTATTACTATTCTTAGCAGTTTAATCCCTGTGATTGGTCTGTCCTCCTACTTCAAATTTGTCAAAAACACAAGTGGCTGTCTCAAAACAGTCCGGACACAAGATAGATAGATAGATAGATAGATAGATAGGATAGATAGATATACATAGATTGATAGATAGATAGAATCGATAGAAGATAAATAGATAGATTTGTTAGATATATAATTACCCTGACAAAGTATAATAATTAAACATGCGGTCTGTGACCCATGGTAACTAGGTTGTGTTAAGTAGTACTATTCTTAGCACTTTCATCCCTGTAACTCCTCCTATCAGGGGAGGTCTATATGGCCTGCATGATTACCCTGACTAAGTAGAACAACAAGACACGCGGTCTGGGACCCATGGTAACTAGGTTGTGTTAAGTAGTACTTTTCTTAGCAGTTTAATCCCTCTTACTCCCCCTTTCGGTAGAGGTCTATATGGCCTGCATGATTACCTTACCAAAATATAACAATAAGACATGCGGTCTGGGAACCAGTGTTAACTAGGTTGTGTTAAGTTGTACTGTTCTTAGCACTTTAATCCCTGTTACTCCCCCTATCGGGTGAGGTCTATATGGCCTGCATGATTACCCTTACAAAATATAATAATAAAACATGGTCTGGGACCCATGGTAAGGTTGTGTTAAGTAGTACTGTTCTTAGCATTTGAATACCAGTTACTCACCCTATCGGGGGAGGTCTATATGGCCTGCATAATTACCCTGACAAAATATAATAATAAAACATATGCTCTGGGACCCATGGTAAGGTTGTGTTAAGTAGTACTGTTCTTAGCATTTTAATACCTGTTACTCACCCTATCGGGGGAGGTCTATATGGCCTGCATGATTACCCTGACAAAATATAACAATAAGACATGCGGTATGGGACCCATGGTAACTAGTTTGTGTTAAGTACTACTATTCTGAGCACTTTAATCCCTTTTACTCCCCCTATCGGGGTAGGTCTATATGGCCTGCCTGATTACCCTGACAAAATATAACAATAAGACATGCGGTCTGGGACCCATGGTAACTAGGTTGTGTTAAGTACTACTATTCTGAGCACTTTAATCCCTTTTACTCCCCCTATCGGGGGAGGTCTATATGGCCTGCCTGATTACCCTGACAAAATATAACAATAAGACATGCGTCTGGGACCCATGGTAACTAGGTTGTGTTAAGTACTATTATTCTGAGCACTTTAATCCCTTTTACTCCCCCTATCGGGGGAGGTCTATATGGCCTGCCTGATTACCCTGACAAAATATAACAATAAGACATGCGGTCTGGGACCCATGGTAACTCAGTTGTGTAAAGTAGTACTATTCTTAGCAATTTCATCCCTGTTACTGCCACCTCTCGGGGGAGGTCTACATGGCCATCATGATTATCCTGACAAAGTACAACAATAAAACATGCGCTCTTGGAACCATGTTAAGTAGCTTTAATCCCTTTTACTCCCCCTATCGGGGGAGGTCTATATGGCCTGCCTGATTACCCTGACAAAATATAACAATAAGACATGCGGTCTGGGACCCATGGTAACTAGGTTGTGTTAAGTACTACTATTCTGAGCACTTTAATCCCTTTTACTCCCCCTATCGGGGGAGGTCTATATGGCCTGCCTGATTACCCTGACAAAATATAACAATAAGACATGCGTCTGGGACCCATGGTAACTAGGTTGTGTTAAGTACTATTATTCTGAGCACTTTAATCCCTTTTACTCCCCCTATCGGGGGAGGTCTATATGGCCTGCCTGATTACCCTGACAAAATATAACAATAAGACATGCGGTCTGGGACCCATGGTAACTCAGTTGTGTAAAGTAGTACTATTCTTAGCAATTTCATCCCTGTTACTGCCACCTCTCGGGGGAGGTCTACATGGCCATCATGATTATCCTGACAAAGTACAACAATAAAACATGCGCTCTTGGAACCATGTTAAGTAGCTTTATTTCGGTAGTACTGTTCTTATTAGTTTAATACCTGTTACAACCCCTAATGGTGGGAGGGCTATATGGCCTGCATGATTAGCCGCACCAAACACAACAACAAGACATGCGGTCTTGGACTGGGACCCATGGCTAACTCGGTTGTGTAAAGTAGTACTATTCTTAGCACTTTCATCCCTGTTACTGCCACCTCTCGGGGGAGGTCTACATGGCCATCATGATTATCCTGACAAAGTACAACAATAGAACATGCACTCTTGGAACCATGTTAAGTAGCTTTATTTCGGTAGTACTGTTCTTATTAGTTTAATACCTGTTACAACCCCTAATGGTGGGAGGGCTATATGGCCTGCATGATTAGCCGCACCAAACAAAACAACAAGACATGCGGTCTTGGACTGGGACCCATGGCTAACTCGGTTGTGTAAAGTAGTACTATTCTTAGCACTTTCATCCCTGTTACTGCCACCTCTCGGGGGAGGTCTACATGGCCATCATGATTATCCTGACAAAGTACAACAATAAAACATGCACTCTTGGAACCATGTTAAGTAGCTTTATCTCGGTAGTACTGTTCTTATAAGTTTAATACCTGTTACAACCCCTAATGGTGGGAGGGCTATATGGCCTGCATGATTAGCCGCACCAAACAAAACAACAAGACATGCGGTCTTGGACTAAGACCCATGGCTAACTCGGTTGTGTAAAGTAGTACTATTCTTAGCACTGTCATCCCTGTTTCTTCCAAACCTCTTGGGGGAGGTCTACATGGCCATCATGATTAGCCTAACAAGCTACAACAATAAAACCTTGGCTCTCGAAACCATGTTAATTAGGTTTATTTCGGTAGTACTGTTCTTATTAGTTTAATACCTGTTACAACCCCTAATGGTGGGAGGGCTATATGGCCTGCATGATTAGCCGCACCAAACAAAACAACAAGACATGCGGTCTTGGACTAAGACCCATGGCTAACTCGGTTGTGTAAAGTAGTACTATTCTTAGCACTGTCATCCCTGTTACTTCCAAACCTCTCGGGGGAGGTCTACATGGCCATCATGATTAGCCTAACAAAGTACAACAATAAAACCTTGGCTCTCGAAACCATGTTAATTAGGTTTATTTCGGTAGTACTGTTCTTATTAGTTTAATACCTGTTACAACCCCTAATGGTGGGAGGTCTATATGGCCTGCATGATTAGTCGCACCAAATAAAACAACAAGACATGCGTTCTTGGACTGGGACCCATGGCTAACTCGGTTGTGTAAAGTAGTACTATTCTTAGCACTTTCATCCCCGTTACTGCCACCTCTCGGGGGAGGTCTACATGGCCATCATGATTACCCTCACCAAAATATAACAACAAGACGTGCAGTCAGGGAACCATGGTAAGGTTACTTCCTTTTGCACAATCAAGTATACCAGTTGCAGACAGAGGTTCTGACCCTGCATTATGGCTGCACCTCTCCCTAAAAGAGGCATCTGTTACAGAGTCTGTGGGCATGTATGCAAATAGCTGGCCTGTCTAAAAGGAGCAGCAAGGCAGTACAGGTCGTTCTCCTTCAGCCATTTTATACGATGGCCCACGACCCTCCACAGCCACAACAGCATGAAACAACACATATGCCATCCTTTTGCACAATCGAGTACAGGTATGGCATTGATTTGAGGAACCCGGAGATAATTTAGAGGAACCGTGATTACTGAACAAAAAACGTGCTTGGACACCCAGTACAGGTCGTTCTCCTTCCGCCTTTGTAGACGAGGGTCCAGGACCCTCCACAGACACAACAGCAGAAAACATCACCTATGCCATACTTTTGAACAATAGAGTACAGGTTTGGCATCTATTTTAGGAACACGGAGATAATTTATAGGAACCGGGATATGGAAAAAGATGCTTGGAAAACCAGTACACTTGGTTCTACTTCAGCCATTTTAGATGCGGGTCCTGGACCCTCAACAGAAACAACAGCATGAAAGACCACATATTCCCTCATTTAGAAAAATCAAGTACAGGTATGGCATTGATTCTAGGAACCCGGCGATAATTTATAGGAACCGGGATATGGAAAAAGATGCTTGGAAAACCAGTACACTTGGTTCTCCTTCAGCCATTTTTTTTTTAAAGTATTTATTTATTGTTAACGTACACACAGTCATCTTGTTATAAGCCTTGAAACAGGTTACAAACAATATTGTTTACAGCGGAGAGACAACTCTTAACAAATTAAAGAGCATTTAAGCCAATGACAATGATTTGTAAATAGGGAAAAAAGAAAAAAAGAAAAAAGAAGCACAGCTTAAAATAGGAAATACAATGGTGTCCCCAGAACTCTGTATTAGAAGGGGTATGGCCAAGGAAAGTTATAGCTTGTGTGTCACGTAGTTTGAGTTTATCCTAAGGAATATATAAAGCTAATCTCTGTAAGGACGTAAATACATGGGTATCTGTCCTAAGGTTAAACATAGTTTTAAGTGATGTCACTACGGGGGGGGGGGGAGAGAAGGGGAAAAGCGTGGAGAAGGAAGACACAGAAAAAGGGAGAAAGAGAAAAAAAAAAAAAAAAAAAAAAAAAAAAAAAAACTGCATTACCCCCCAACCCTCTCTGCTCCTTCACTGTTCGACCCAGCATGCTGGGTATCTGCCCGCGTTAATCAATTCAAGAATGTAGGCCGATTGGCTAAGTGGCTTAATTAATTGCTGCTGTGCCTGAACGGGAAGTGACAATATTACTAGGCCCCATTTTCCTAGGAATCTCTTTATATGGACCTCATTATACTTAGATATTGCATATTGTTCCACCATACATTGTTTCAATACTTCTTTTTTAAATTTTATGAAAGGAGGGAGGTGGGAGAGCTTCCAAGATGTCAGAATCGCATTCCTAGCCAATAGAATTACGGTATTAATTAGCTTATAATTCTTTTGCTGTTGTGAAAATTCAACTAAGAAAATAACCATTTGGGCCTCTAGCCTAATTTCTGCATCTAAGATTTTATTCAACCAGAACTGTATTTTCAGCCAGAACTGCTGAACTTTAGGGCATAACCAGATACAATGTAAGAGATTTGCTTGTTGAGCCTGACATTTCCAGCATCCAATAGCTTTTCTATACCATTTAGACAATTTGTCAGGGGTAATATATGTAGCATAAATCATTTTTAAATGCCTTTCGCGCCATGCTAAGGCATTTCCTGTTTTATTCAACAAGTTCAGGCTTCCTTGGATTTGTTGAGGTCTAAGCTCTGGAAAGGTATTGTTCCAATACTATTTTCTCCAGTTGGGCCTCGTGTTTAGAGAGCGACATCAACCGGTAGAATGAAGAGATTGACGAAGCCCCGCTAGTATATTGATTCATTAAACTCCTTAACGGGGCATAAGTCCAATTCGAGCCAAATTTAAGTTTAAGATCTGTAATGTAATGCTTTATTTGCAAATACGCAAAGTGATCGGTTTGAGGAAGCTCATACTCTGCTCTGATGTCGAGGAATGATCTAATTATTGTACTGGGAGTAACTAGCTGTTTTAAAGAGGTCAGCCCTTTCAATTTCCACCTCTCAAAAACCTTATATGTGAAACCTGGAGCAAATCCTGGGCATCCCTGAATTGGGAGATATTCCTTCAGCCATTTTAGATGCGGGTCCTGGACCCTCAACAGAAACAACAACATGAAAGACCACATATTCCCTCATTTAGAAAAATCAAGTACAGGTATGGCATTGATTCTAGGAACCCGGCGATAATTTATAGGAACCGGGATATGGAAAAAGATGCTTGGAAAACCAGTACACTTGGTTCTCCTTCAGCCATTTTAGATGCGGGCCCTGGACCCTCAACAGAAACAACAGCATGAAAGACCACATATTCCCTCATTTAGAAAAATCAAGTACAGGTATGGCATTGATTGTAGGAACCCAGCGATAATTTATAGGAACTGGGATATGGAAAAAGATGCTTGGAAAGCCAGTACACTTCTTTCTCCTTCAGCCATTTTAGATGCGGGCCCTGGACCCTCAACAGAAACAACAGCATGAAAGACCACATATTCCCTCATTTAGAAAAATCAAGTACAGGTATGGCATTGATTCTAGGAACCCGGCGATAATTTATAGGAACTGGGATATGGAAAAAAGATGCTTGGAAAACCAGTACACTTGGTTCTCCTTCAGCCATTTTAGATGCGGGTCCTGGACCCTCAACAGAAACAACAGCATGAAAGACCACATATTCCCTCATTTAGAAATATCAAGTACAGATATGGCATTGATTCTAGGAACCCGGCGATAATTTATAGGAACCGGGATATGGAAAAAGATGCTTGGAAAACCAGTACACTTGGTTCTCCTTCAGCCATTTTAGATGCGGGTCCTGGACCCTCAACAGAAACAACAGCATGAAAGACCACATATTCCCTCATTTAGAAAAATCAAGTACAGGTATGGCATTGATTCTAGGAACCTGGTGATAATTTATAGGAACCGGGATATGGAAAAAGATGCTTGGACAACCAGTACACTTCGTTCTCCTTCAGCCATTTTAGATGCGGGTCCTGGACCCTCAACAGAAACAACAGCATGAAAGACCACATATTCCCTCATTTTGAACAATCAAGTACAGGTATGGCATTGATTCTAGGCACCCGGCGATAATTTTTAGGAACTGGGATATGGAAAAAGATGCTTTGAAAACAAGTAGACTTCGTTCTCCTTCAGCCTTTTTAGACGAGGGTCCAGGACCCTCAACAGAAACCACAGCATGAAACAACACATATTACATCCTTTTGAACAATCAAGTACAGGTATGGCATTGATTTTCGGAACCCGGATATAATTTTTATGAACCAGGAGATGGAAAAAGATGCTTGGGCAACCAATACAGGTCATTCTCCTTCCACCTTTTTATACGAGGGTCCAGACCCTCAACATACACAACAGCATGAAACACCACATATGCCATCCTTTTGAACAATAGAGTACAGGTATGTCATTGATTTTAGGAACACGGCGATCATTTTTAGGAACCGTGATATGGAACAAAATATGCTTGAACAACCAGTAGACTTCGTTATCCTTCAGCCTTTTTAGACGAGGGTCCAGGAACCTCAACAGAAACCACAGCATGAAACAACACATATTACATCCTTTTGAATAATCAAGTACAGGTATGGCATTGATTTTAGGAACCCGGCGATAATTGATAGGAACCGGGAGATGGAAAAAGATGCTTGGACAACCAGTACACTTCGTTCTCCTTCAGCCTTTTTAAACGAGGGTCCAGGACCCTCAACAGAAACAACAGCATGAAACACCACATATGCCACCCTTTTGCACAATAGAGTACAGGTATGGCATCCATTTTAGGAACCCGGAGATCATTTTTAGGAACCGGGAAATTGAACAAAAAACCATGCTTGGACAAACAGTACACTTCGTTCTCCTTCAGCCTTTTTAGACGAGGGTCCAGGACCCTCAACAGAAACCACAGCATGAAACAACACATATTACATCCTTTTGAATAATCAAGTACAGGTATGGCATTGATTTTAGGAACCCGGCGATAATTGATAGGAACCGGGAGATGGAAAAAGATGCTTGGACAACCAGTACACTTCATTCTCCTTCAGCCTTTGTATACGAGGGTCCCGGACCCTCAACAGAAACAACAGCATGAAACAGCACATATGCCATCCTTTAGAATAATAGAGTACAGGTATGGCATTGATTTTAGAAACCCGGAGATAATTTTTAGGAACCGGGAGATGGAAAATGATGCTTGGACAGTACACCCAGTACAGGTCGTTCTCCTTCAGCCTTTTTAGAAGAGGGTCCAGGACCCTGAACAGAAACAACAACAGGAAAGAGGACATATGCCATCCTTTTGAACAATAGAGTACAGGTACGGCATTGATTTTAGAAACCAGGAGATAATTTTTAGGAACAGGGAAATTGAACAAAAAAAATGATTGGACACCCAGTACACTTTGTTTTCCTTCAGCCTTTTTAGAAGAGGGTCCAGGACCCTGAACAGAAACAACAGCAGGAAAGAGGACATATGCCATCCTTTAGAACAATAGAGTACAGGTATGGCATTGATTTTAGAAACCAGGAGATAATTTTTAGGAACCGGGAAATTTAAAAAGAAACATGATTGGACACCCAGTACACTTCGTTCTCCTTCAGCCTTTTTAGAAGAGGCTCCCGGACACTCTACAGAAAAAACAGCAGGAAACACCACATATGCCATCCTTTAGAACAAGGTATGTACTGTTTGTCCAAGCATGGTTTTTTGATCAATTTCCCGGTTGCTTGGACAAACAGTACACTTCATTCTCCTTCAGCCTTTTTAGACGAGGGTCCAGGACCCTCAACAGAAACCACAGCATGAAACAACACATATTACATCCTTTTGAATAATCAAGTACAGGTATGGCATTGATTTTAGGAACCCGGCGATAATTGATAGGAACCGGGAGATGGAAAAAGATGCTTGGACAACCAGTACACTTCATTCTCCTTCAGCCTTTGTATACGAGGGTCCCGGACCCTCAACAGAAACAACAGCATGAAACAGCACATATGCCATCCTTTAGAATAATAGAGTACAGGTATGGCATTGATTTTAGAAACCCGGAGATAATTTTTTGGAACCGGGAGATGGAAAATGATTCTTGGACAGTACACCCAGTACAGGTCGTTCTCCTTCAGCCTTTTTAGAAGAGGGTCCAGGACCCTGAACAGAAACAACAGCAGGAAAGAGGACATATGCCATCCTTTTGAACAATAGAGTACAGGTACGGCATTGATTTTAGAAACCAGGAGATAATTTTTAGGAACAGGGAAATTGAACAAAAAAAATGATTGGACACCCAGTACACTTTGTTTTCCTTCAGCCTTTTTAGAAGAGGGTCCAGGACCCTGAACAGAAACAACAGCAGGAAAGAGGACATATGCCATCCTTTAGAACAATAGAGTACAGGTATGGCATTGATTTTAGAAACCAGGAGATAATTTTTAGGAACCGGGAAATTTAAAAAGAAACATGATTGGACACCCAGTACACTTCGTTCTCCTTCAGCCTTTTTAGAAGAGGCTCCCGGACACTCTACAGAAAAAACAGCAGGAAACACCACATATGCCATCCTTTAGAACAAGGTATGTACTGTTTGTCCAAGCATGGTTTTTTGATCAATTTCCCGGTTCCTATAAATGATCTCCAGGTTCCTAAAATGGATATTTTAGGAACCCGGAGATCATTTATAGGAACCGGGAAATTGATCAAAAAACCATGCTTGGACAAACAGTACAGTACAGGTCGTTCTCCTTCAGCCTTTTTATAACAGGGTCCAGGACCCTCAACAGAAACAACAGCAGGAAACACCACATATGCCATCCTTTTGCACAATAGAGTACGGGTATGGCACTGATTTGAGGAACCCGGAGATAATTTAGAGGAACCATGAATATTGAACAAAAAATGTGCTTGGACACCCAGTACAGGTTGTTCTCCTTCAGCCTTTTTATACGATGGGCCATGACCCTCAACAGGCACAACAGCATGAAACACGACATATGGCATCCTTTGGCACAATAGAGTACAGGTATGGCATAGATTGAACACGGAGATAATTGATGTTTGTAAAACAGTTAGAAAGTGCCCTAAAACCTTGCGGCTTGAACACTAGTTGTTGGTGGATAAGTCACGCAAGTCAGCCTGCATTCTAAGAAAAAATAAGCCAGCGTGTGTACCATTTGTAGCCCAAGGCAGCTCATCTCATCATCAGGCCTTTTTTACTCAAATGTATCGCCCAATGTCAGTCCCTTCGGGATCCATCCCTCATTCATTTTAATAAAGGTGAGATAGTCAAGACTTTTTTGACCTAGCCGACTTCTCTTCTCAGTGACAAAACCTCCTGCTGCACTGAAGGTCCTTTTGGACAGGACACTTGAAGCGGGGCAGGCCAGAAGTTCAATTGCAAATTGGGATAGCTCAGGCCACAGGTCAAGCCTGCACACCCAGTAGTCAAGGGGTCCATCGCTCCTCAGAGTGTCGAGATCCGCAGTTAATGCTAGGTAGTCTGCTACCTGTCGGTTGAGTCTTTCTCTGAGGCTGGATCACGAAAGGATCTGGCAATGCATAGGAGTTAAAAAGGTCCGCATGTCCTCCATCAACAAGACGTCATGAAAGCGTCCTGTCCTTGCCGCCATGGTCGTGGGAGGAGGAGGAGGATTACTTTCATCTCTTCCCCTGTTAGATTCCCGTTGTGCTGTGACATCACCCTTATACGCTGTGTAAAGCATACTTTTTAATTTATTTTGGAAATGCTCCATCCTTTCCGATTTGCGGTAATTTGGTAACATTTCAGGCACTTTATGCTTATACCGGGGGTCTAGTAGCGTGGACACCCAGTACAGGTCATTCTCCTTCAGCTTTTTTATACGAGGGTCGCTCAACAGGCACGACAGCATGAAAGACCCCATTTGCACAAGTTTGGATGCCGAGCTAATCATGTCCCGTTCCTCGTCCTCACTGATGTCACTGATGGTATCTTCTTCCCCCCAGCCACGTACAACACCACGGGTACCAGAGAGGGGACAGCAACGAGCACCCTGGGATGCCTGTTGTGCTTGGTCTTCCTCCTCCTCCTCCTCCTCAAAGCCACATTCCTCCTCTGACTCCTCTTCCTCACAATCCTCTTCCTGCGTTGCTGATAAGGCTGTTTCTGGTGGTGATGGACACCACAACTCTTCCTCTTCCTCTTCACGCTCATCTACGGCCTGATCCAGCACTTTTCGCAGGGCACAATCCAGGAAAAAAACAAATGGTATGATGTCGCTGATGGTGCCTTCGGTGCAACTGACAAGGTTTGTCACCTCCTCAAAAGGACGCATGAGCCTACAGACATTGCGCATGAGCGTCCAGTAATTTGGCAAAAAAATCCCCAGCTCCCCAGAGGCTGTCCTAGAACCCCGGTCATACAAATACTCGTTAACAGCTTTTCCTTGTTGGAGCAGGAGGTTGAACATTAGGAGTGTTGAATTCCACCGTGTTGGGCTGTCGCAAATCAAGCACCTCACTGGCAGGTTGTTTCGACGCTGGATATCGGACAAGTGCGCCATGGCCGTGTAGGAACACCTGAAATAGCCACACACCTTCCTGGCCTGCTTCAGGACGTCCTGTAAGCCTGGGTATTTATGCACAAAGCGTTGTACAATCAGATTACACACATGTGCCATGCACGGCACATGTGTCAACTTGCCCAATTTCAAGGCCGCCACCAAATGACTTCTATTGTCAGAAACAACCTTGCCAATCTCCAGTTGGTGCGGAGTCAGCCACTGATCCACCTGTGCGTTCAGGGCGGTCAGGAGTGCTGGTGCGGTGTGACTCTCTGCTTTCAGGCAAGTCAACCCCAAGACGGCGTGACACTGCTGTATCCGGGATGTGGAATAGTACCTGGGGAGCTGGGGGGGTGCCATTGATGTGGAGCAAGACGCAGAAGCAGAAGAGGACTCAGCCGAGGAAGAGGTTATGGAAGACGTTATGGAAGAGGATGGAGTAGGAGGAGTAGAGGAGGTAGCAGCAGGCCTGCCTGCAAGTCGTGGCGGTGTCACCAACTCTTCTGCAGAGCCACGCATTCCATGCTTGTCAGATGTCAGCAGGTTTACCCAATGTGCAGTGTAGGTGATGTACCTGCCCTGACCATGCTTTGCAGACCAGCTATCCGTGGTCATATGGACCCTTGCCCCAACGCTGTGTGCCAGACATGCCATTACTTCTTTTCGAACAACAGAGTACAGGTTTGGGATTGCCTTTTGTGAAAAGAAATGTCTGCCAGGTACCTTCCACTGTGGTGTCCCAATAGATACAAATTTTTTGAAAGCATCAGACTCCACCAGCTTGTATGGTAAAAGCTGGCGGGCTAAGAGTTCAGACAAGCCAGCTGTCTGACCCCGGGCAAGGGGGTGACTTTGAGAAATTGGCTTCTTACGCTCAAACATGTCCTTGACAGACACCTGACTGTGGGCAGATGACCAGGAACTGCTACGTAAGAGAGACTCAGTGGAGGATGGTTGAGAGGGGGCAAGGAGGACAGCAGTGGTTGACGTGGCTGAAGATGCTGGAGCAGGAGGAGGAGGGTGGCTTTGAGTTTGTGTGCTGCTTCTACTCATGTGTTCTTCCCATCGGCGTTTGTGATAGGAGACCATGTGCCTTCGCAAAGCAGTTGTACCTAGGTGGGTGTTGGACTTCCCACGACTCAGTTTCTTTTGGCACAGGTTGCAAATGGCATCGCTGTTGTCAGAGGCAGACACACACAAAAAATGCCACACTGCTGAGCTCTGCGATGACGGCATTCTAGTGGTGGCAACAGCATGCGTTGATGGTCGTCGGCGTGCTGTCTGGCTGACCACGGGTGCCGATGCATGCTGTCTGACTGTGCCACTAGCTCCTTGCGACGACCTCCCCCTGCTTCCAACTCGTCTCCTCCTCCTCCTCTCTGTCTCCCCATCTGAACTTTCCCCCTCTTCTTCTCTTCTAGCAGGCACCCACGTGACATCCACCGACACATCATCATCAACCGCTTCACTTGTATCTGACACATCAAGAAAGGAAGCAGCAGCGGGTACAACATCATCATCATCACACCGTACCTCCATGTCTGTAATGCTGCCTGACTGAGACATATCACTGTTATCTACATCCTCTGTCAATGATGGTTGCGCATCATTAATTTCTTCCAACTGATGTGTCAATAACTCCTGTGACAGATCAAGTGAAGTGGCTGTGGTGCTAGTGTTGGTGGTGGCGACAGGCGGGCGAGTGGCACTGGTCACTTGAGAGGTGCCCAAAGCACAGCTGGACGTAGATGGTGCGTCAAGGTTAGGAGGACTAGGAGCGGAAGCTGTAGAAGATTGGGTGTCCTGTGTTAGCCATTCAACTAGGTCCTCCTCAGAACTTTTTGCGTCCCCCCTGGCACCCGGCGTCTGAACAATGTGCATATTTGTAGGGTCTAAAGGAATCACAGCACCATGACCATGACGGAACCTGCGTGGTGGCCTGCCTCTGCCTGTCATTTTTTTTTAAAATGTACACTTACAATACTATTAAACAAATTATCAGTCGTGGCACTGGGCAAGTGGGCACAGTATACGCTGTGAGCCTGAAAACAAAAAAAAGACTGATGTTTCAAAGTCAAAAATGTTTATTTTTTAAATATTAAAAGTACTGTGACAACAAATATGATTGGTGGCACTAGTTGGCAAGTGGGCCTGTCTGGCACACACGCTGGGAGGAAGGCAACTGCAATTAGATTACACTAGCTGAGTCATGCTTCTTAGTCAAAAAATTTTTTTTTATAAAAATTTACAATAATGTTACAACAAATATGATTGGTGGCACTAGTTGGAAACGGAAAGTGGGCCTGGCACACACGCTGGCAGGCAGGCAACTGCAATTCAATGGCACTAGGACACTGATGATTCACAGTCCAAAAAGTTATGATTTAAAATATTTTCAATACTGTTACAACAAATATGATTGGTGGCAGAAGTTGGCTAGTGGGCCTGGCACACACGCTGCCAGGCAGGAGGAAACTGCAATTCAATGGCACTAGGAGACTGAAGATTCACAGTCCAAAAAGTTATGATTTAAAATATTTTCAATACTGTTACAACAAATATGATTGGTGGCAGTAGTTGGCTAGTGGGCCTGGCACACACGCTGGCAGGCAGGCAACTGCAATTCGATGGCACTAGGAGACTGATGATTCAAAGTCCAAAAAGTTATGATTTCGAAAATTTTCAATACTGTTACAACAAATATGATTGGTGGCAGTAGTTGGCTAGTGGGCCTGGCACACACGCTGGCAGGCAGGCAACTGCAATTAGATTACACTAGCAGACTGATCTTTCAGAGTCAAAAAAATATTATTTTTAATATTTAAACTACTGTTATAACAAATATGATTGGTGGCACTAGTTGGCAAGTGGGCCTGGCATACACGCTGGCAGGCAGGCAGGCAACTGCAATTCAATGGCACTAGCAGGATGATGATTCACAGTCAAAAAAGATTTTATTTTAAATATTTAAACTACTGTTATAATAACAAATATGATTTGTGGCACTAGTTGGAAAGTGGGCCTGGCACACACGCTGGCAGGCAGGCAACTGCAATTAAATAACAATAGCAGACTGATGTAACAGTTTGTTTTTAAAAAAGTTAAAAAAATGTTACAACAGATAGGAGTAATCGCACTCAGGATAGAACTAGGCACAGTATGTGCTGGCAGCCTGACACACAGGCTGGCACCAGTGGTGGCAGGCTGGCCTGTAAACTAAAATTAAATAACACTAGAAGACTGATGTAAAATGTTTTTTTTACAAAAATTAATATAATGTTACACCAGATAGGAGTCGTGGACTGGCACTGAGGATGGAAGTAGGCACAGTATATGCTGGCAGCCTGACACACAGGCTGGCACTAATGGCAGCCTGGCTGGCTTGTCAACTAAAATTAAATAACACTCTTTACCTCTTTCAGGGTTGCTGTATTGATTCTCTGTTAAAGTAAGATTGTCTGTTTAAGTATAAAAGTTAGCTAACCAAGATAATTTATAAATATTTTGCTTTGCAAGGGTTGCATTTTATAAAGCAAAATAACTGTTTGTTGGTTTGTATCTATCCATTTTTTTATATTTTTTTTCTTGTTTCCTGTGTGGGTAATTAGGGGTGGGATTTTTTTCAGCTGTTTGGGCCTAGCTAGACTATAAATTTAGCACATTTACTCTGGGAGCTTGCTCTTTCAGGGTTGCTGTATTGATTCTCTGTTAAAGTAAGATTGTCTAAGTATAATAGTTAGCTAACCAACGGCTAGATTTAGAGTTTTGTTAGCTAACGCCGGCTTTTTTCTGGCCGCACCTTTAAAATAACTCTGGTATTGAGAGTTTATATAATGTCAGCGTTAGGCTCCAAAAAAGGAGCGTAGAGCATTTTTAACGCAACTGCAACTCTCGATACCAGAGTTGCTTACGGACGCGGCCAGCCTCAAAAACGTGCTTGTGCACGATTCCCCCATAGAAAACAATGGGGCTGTTTGAGCTGAAAAAAAAACCTAACACCTGCAAAAAAGCAGCGTTCAGCTCCTAACGCAGCCCCATTGTTTGCTATGGGGAAACACTTCCTACGTCTGCACCTAACACCCTAACATGTACCCAGAGTCTAAACACCCCTAACCTTACACTTATTAACCCCTATTCTGCCTCCCCCGCTATCGCTGACCCCTGCATATTATTTTTAACCCCTAATCTGCCGCTCCGTAAACCGCCGCTACTTACATTATCCTTATGTACCCCTAATCTGCTGCCCCTAACACCGCCGACCCCATTATTATATTTTTTAACCCCTAATCTGCCCCCCACAACGTCGCCTCCACCTGCCTACACTTATTAACCCCTAATCTGCCGAGCGGACCGCACCGCTACTATAATAAAGTTATTAACCCCTAATCCGCCTCACTAACCCTATAATAAATAGTATTAACCCCTAATCTGCCCTCCCTAACATCGCCGACACCTAACTTCAATTATTAACCCCTAATCTGCCGACCGGAGCTCACCGCTATTCTAATAAATGTATTAACCCCTAAAGCTAAGTCTAACCCTAACACTAACACCCCCCTAAATTAAATATAATTTTAATCTAACGAAATTAATTAACTCTTATTAAATAAATTATTCCTATTTAAAGCTAAATACTTACCTGTAAAATAAATCCTAATATAGCTACAATATAAATTATAATTACATTGTAGCTATTTTAGGATTAATATTTATTTTACAGGCAACTTTGTAATTATTTTAACCATGTACAATAGCTATTAAATAGTTAAGAACTATTTAATAGTTACCTAGTTAAAATAATTACAAAATTACCTGTAAAATAAATCCTAACCTAAGTTACAATTAAACCTAACACTATACTATCATTAAATTAATTAAATAAAATACCTACAATTACCTACAATTAAACCTAACACTACACTATCAATAAATTAATTAAATACAATATGTACAAATAACTACAATGAAATAAACTAACTAAAGTACAAAAAATAAAAAAGAACTAAGTTACAAAAAATAAAAAAATATTTACAAACATAAGAAAAATATTACAACAATTTTAAACTAATTACACCTACTCTAAGCCCCCTAATAAAATGACAAAGACCCCCAAAATAAAAAATGCCCTACCCTATTCTAAATTACTAAAGTTCAAAGCTCTTTTACCTTACCAGCCCTGAACAGGGCCCTTTGCGGGGCATGCCCCAAGAAGTTCAGCTCTTTTGCCTGTAAAAAAAAACATACAATACCCCCCCCCCAACATTACAACCCACCACCCACATACCCCTAAACTAACCCAAACCCCCCTTAAATAAACCTAACACTAAGCCCCTGAAGATCATCCTACCTTGTCTTCACCTCACCAGGTATCACCGATCCGTCCTGGCTCCAAAATCTTCATCCAACCCAAGCGGGGGCTGGCGATCCATCATCCGGTGGCTGAAGAGGTCCAGAAGAGGCTCCAAAGTCTTCATCCTATCCGGGAAGAAGAGTAGATCCGGACCGGCAACCATCATCTTCCAAGCGGCATCTTCTATCTTCATCCGATGAGGACCGGTTCCATCCTGAAGACCTCCACCGCGGACCCATCTTCATCCGGCGACGTCCAACTGAAGAATGACGGTTCCTTTAAGGGACGTCATCCAAGATGGCGTCCCTCGAATTCCGATTGGCTGATAGGATTCTATCAGCCAATCGGAATTAAGGTAGGAATATTCTGATCGGAACAGCCAATAGAATGCGAGCTCAATCTGATTGGCTGATTGGATCAGCCAATCGGATTGAACTTGATTCTGATTGGCTGATTCCATCAGCCAATCAGAATATTCCTACCTTAATTCCGAGGATTGGATCAGCCAATCGGAATTCGAGGGACGCCATCTTGGATGACGTCATTTAAAGGAACCGTCATTCGGCTAGTAGGCGTCGGGAGAAGAGGATGTTCCGCGTCGGATGGAAGATGATGGCTCCCGAAGAAAGAAGATTGAAGATGCCGTTGATAGAAGACTTCATCCGGATCATGGACCTCTTCAGCTCCCGCTTGGATGAAGACTTCATCCGGATCATGGACCTCTTCAGCTCCCGCTTGGATGAAGACTTCAGCCTGATCATGGACCTCTTCAGCCCCCCGCTTGGGCTTGGATCAGGACATCGGAGGAGCTCTTCAGGACGGATCGGTGAACCTGGTATGGTGAAGATAAGGTAGGAAGATCTTCAGGGGCTTAGTGTTAGGTTTATTTAAGGGGGGTTTGGGTTAGATTAGGGGTATGTGGGTGGTGGGTTGTAATGTTGGGGGGGGGTATTGTATGTTTTTTTTTACAGGCAAAAGAGCTGAATTTCTTGGGGCATGCCCCGCAAAGGGCCCTGTTCAGGGCTGGTAAGGTAAAATAGCTTTGAACTTTAGTAATTTAGAATAGGGTAGGGCATTTTGTTATTTTGGGGGGCTTTGTTATTTTATTAGGGGGCTTAGAGTAGGTGTAATTAGTTTAAAATTGTTGTAATATTTTTCTTATGTTTGTAAATATTTTTTTATTTTTTGTAACTTAGTTCTTTTTTATTTTTTGTACTTTAGTTAGTTTATTTCATTGTAGTTATTTGTAGGAATTGTATTTAATTTATTTATTGATAGTGTAGTGTTAGGTTTAATTGTAACTTAGGTTAGGATTTATTTTACAGGTAAATTTGTAATTATTTTAACTATTTTAGCTATTAAATAGTTCTTAACTATTTAATAGCTATTGTACCTGGTTAAAATAAATACAAAGTTACCTGTAAAATAAATATTAATCCTAAAATAGCTATAATATAATTATAATTTATATTGTAGCTATATTAGGATTTATTTTACAGGTAAGTATTTAGCTTTAAATAGGAATCATTTATTTAATAAGAGTTAATTAATTTCGTTAGATTTAAATTATATTTAACTTAGGGGGGTGTTAGTGTTAGGGTTAGACTTAGCTTTAGGGGTTAATACATTTATTAGAATAGCGGTGAGCTCCGGTCGGCAGATTAGGGGTTAATAATTGAAGTTAGGTGTCGGCGATGTTAGGGAGGGCAGATTAGGGGTTAATACTATTTATTATAGGGTTAGTGAGGCAGATTAGGGGTTAATAACTTTATAATAATAGCGGTGCGGTCCGCTCGGCAGATTAGGGGTTAATAAGTGTAGGCAGGTGGAGGCGACGTTGAGGGCGCCAGATTAGGGGTTAATAAATATAATATAGGGGTCGGCGGTGTTAGGGGCAGCAGATTAGGGGTACATAGCTATAATGTAGGTGGCGGCGCTTTGCGGTCGGCAGATTAGGGGTTAATTATTGTAG
The DNA here is from genome assembly GCF_027579735.1 of Bombina bombina. Classification (NCBI taxonomy): domain Eukaryota; kingdom Metazoa; phylum Chordata; class Amphibia; order Anura; family Bombinatoridae; genus Bombina; species Bombina bombina. Next base: position 53,954,674 of record NC_069510.1, on the reverse strand, counting down.
GTAGCTGGCGGCGACGTTGTGGGGGGCAGGTTAGGGGTTAATAAATATAATACAGGGGTCGGCGGTGTTAGGGGTAGCAGATTAGGGGTACATAAGTATAACGTAGGTGGCGGTCGGCAGATTAAGGGTTAAAAATTTTTTATAGAGTGGCGGCGATGTGGGGGGACCTCGGTTTAGGGGTACATAGGTAGTTTATGGGTGTTAGTGTACTTTAGAGCACAGTAGTTAAGAGCTTTATAAACCGGCGTTAGCCCAGAAAGCTCTTAACTACTGACTTTTTTCTGCGGCTGGAGTTTTGTCGTTAGATTTCTAACGCTCACTTCAGCCACGACTCTAAATACCGGAGTTAGAAAGATCCCATTGAAAAGATAGGATACACAATTTACGTAAGGGGATCTGCGGTATGGAAAAGTCGCGGCTGAAAAGTGAGCGTTAGACCCTTTTTTGAGTGACTCCAAATACCGGCGGTAGCCTAAAACCAGCGTTAGGAGCCTCTAACGCTGGTTTTCACGGCTACCGCCAAACTCCAAATCTAGGCCCAAGGTAGTTAGGCAAACAAGGTTTTGGGGTAACCAAGGGGAAATATATTTATTTTATACTTTTAAGTTAAACCTTTTATTAAGAATGTGTGAGAATCTCATTCAGTGTATAGCTTGCCACATGTTTGCATCACTGGAGCAGCCGCTTCTGGGATTATATGTTTGTGGCAAGTGTGAGCATATTGTCTCTTTAGAAACTCGTATTGGAGATCTGGAGGAACGAATTGCAACACTACATGAAATTGAGACACTTGAAAGGGAAATGGATAGGACTGAGCTGGTTGTTAATGGTTCCAGCAGTGGGAATGGGGAGGATTCAGATGAGGAGACTCCAGGATGTAGCTGGGTCACAGTTAGAGGGCGAAGTAAAGGTAAGCGGAAGAGACAGGCCAGTTCTGAGCTGGTACACCCCAATAGATTTGCCAGATTAAGTGAAGATGTTGGGGATATCAGTTTAGGGGTGGCAGTGTCAGAGAGGGCTGTGTTGCCTAGTATAGTGAACAGTGGAAGAGGAGCATACTATGGTGGGCAGTCCTTCAGTCATGGAAGAGGGGCATACAAGTCAGGGCCAGAGGCAGATGTTGGTGGTAGGAGACTCTATTATTAGGAAGGTTGATAGGGTAATTTGTCATCCAGACCCTTTACATAGAACAGTTTGCTGTCTTCCAGGGGCTCGTGTTAGGCATATTGTGGAGCGTATTGATAGATTGTTAGAGGGATGTGGGTCTGATCCTGCAGTCATGGTGCATATTGGTACTAATGAAGGAATCGGTGGGAGATGGATAGTCCTAAAAAATGACTTCAGGGAGTTAGGTAGCAAGCCTAAAGCAAGGACCTCCAAAGTAATATTTTCTGAGATATTACCAGTGCCGTGTGTTAACTCAGTCAGGCAGAAGGAGGTAAGGTCTGTTAATTCATGGCTAAAAACATGGTGTAAAAATGAGGGGTTTGACTTTTTAGAACACTGGGCTGATTTTTCACTAGGGTACAATTTGTACAGTAAGGATGGATTGCACCTGAATGACATGGGTGCAGGTGTGTTGGGGGAAAGGATGGTAGCACGTTTAGAGAACCTTTTAAACTAGGCAAAGGGGGGGAGGGTCAGTTAGAACAAAATAGAACAGAGAGATCAGTCTGTGAATATGTCACTCCCTTAATATCTCAAGGAAGGGATGACTTAAGAAATGTCACATTAGAAAGTATAGAGGAAAGCACACCAAGTAGCAGCAGAAAGCACATGAAAATTAAATGTATGACAACAAATGCAAGAAGCATGACAGGTAAAATGGGGGAGTTGACGCTCTTAGTTGCAGAAGAGGACTATGATGTTATCAGTATAACTGAAACTTGGTGGGATGATTCACATGACTGGGCAGTTAACTTAGAGGGGTATACATTATTTAGGAGGGACATGAATAATAAAAAGGGTGGAGGAATCTGCATGTATATTAAACCTAACCTTAAACCTACAATAAGGGAAGATATTTATGATACAAGTGACAATGTAGAGACCCTGTGGGTTGAAATAAAGAGTGGGGGGAAAAATCCTAAAAAAATATTACTAGGAACATGCTACAAGCCTCCCAACATTAGTGACCCGGAGGAAACTCAACTACTTATCCAAATAGGTAAGGCGGCTAATAACAGTGCTGTAATTATGGGAGATTTTAACTACCCTGATATAAACTGGGCCAAAGAAACTAGTAATTCAGCTAAGGGGGATAGATTTTTAAATGTTCTCAGGGATAACTTCTTGTCACAATTAATAGAGGAGCCAACTAGGAGTAAAGCTATATTGGATTTAGTGCTATCAAACAATACAGATATAATATCAAACATAGAAGTTAAAGAACATTTGGGTAACAGTGATCATAACATGGTCACATTTGAAATCTCTTTTCATATGCAGTGTTTTAAAGGCTTAACCAAGACTTTTAATTTCAAGAAAGCAAAATTCAACGATTTAAGGAAATCATTAAATAATATAAATTGGGACAATGTATTTTCTAATAAAAATACAGAGGATAAATGGATAATATTTAAAAATGTGTTAAATAAATATACATATCAACACATACCATATGGTTATAAAAATAAAAATACAAAGCCGTTATGGCTAAATAAAAATGTGTTAAGAGAAATTAGGAAAAAAACGTAGGGCATTTAAATTATTAAAAGAATATAGTACAGACTCAGCATACAATATTTATAAGGAATGTAACAAAGCATGCAAAAAAGCAATCAAATTAGCCAAAATTGAAAATGAAAAATTAATTGCCAAGGATTCTAAGTCTAACCCTAAAAGGTTCTTTAAGTACATAAATAGCAAAAAATCTAAGAAGGATAATATAGGTACATTAAAATGCGTGGAGGGTAGCATGATAAATAATGACAGGGAGAAGGCTGAGGTACTAAACCAGTTTTTTTCTTCAGTATACACAAGAGAGGAACAATTGAATGATACTTTGGAACAGAATAGAACATGCCAGTCCATACCACTAACTGGGTTTTGTTTAGAGGATATCAGGAAAAAACTGGAAAATATTAAGGTAAATAAAACTCCAGGCCCAAATGGAATACACTCAAGGGTGTTAAGGGAATTTAGCACTGTTATAGACAAACCTTTACTCCTAATTTTTCAAGACTCATCTTCAGGCATGGTACCCCAGGATTGGCGTAAAGCTGATGTGGTGCCACTCTTCAAAAAGGGAAGCAGGGATGATCCAGGAAGCTATAGACCAGCTAGTCTGACATCAATAGTGGGGAAGATATTTGAAGGGATTATAAGGGATTATATTGATGAGCATATTCGTGTAAACAAGATTATGAGTTCTAATCAGCATGGCTTTAGGAGAAATAGATCATGTCAAACTAATCTAATTGGATTCTACGAGGAAGTAAGTAAAAATATAGATAAAGGGGAATCAGTTGATGTGATATACTTAGATTTTGCAAAGGCATTTGATACAGTGCCACATAAGAGATTAATGCACAAAATTAAGGGACTGGGAATAGCTGAAAATGTTAGCTCATGGATAAATAACTGGATAAAAGATAGGGAGCAACGAGTAGTAGTAAATGGATCATACTCAGATTGGACAAAGGTAATAAGTGGCGTCCCCCAGGGATCAGTACTGGGCCCTGTTCTTTTTAATATTTTTATAAATGACTTGGAGCAAGGATTAAATAGCGACATCTCTATTTTTGCAGATGATACTAAGTTAAGTAAGGTCATTAGGTCAGAGCAGGACGAACTCTCTTTACAAAGGGATTTGCTAAAATTAGAACTATGGGCAAGTGAATGGAAAATGAGATTTAATACGGAAAAATGAAGGTTCTACAATTTGGAAGTAAAAATAAGCAGGCTACGTATTTTTTAAATGGGACAAGACTTAGCCAAACACAGGAGGAAAGGGATTTGGGAGTAGTAATAGATAACAAGCTAAAGATGGGTGCACAATGCAGGTCAGCGGCTTCAAAGGCTAATAAGATACTAGCATGTATTAAAAGAGGCATTGATTCAAGGGAGGAAAGCATAATTCTGTCATTATATAAAGCCCTGGTAAGACCGATTGCTAAAAAAGATATTGCAGAACTAGAAAAAGTTCAGAGAAGGGCCACAAAGCTAATAAGGGGATTGGAGAAATTAACCTATGAGGAGAGGCTAGCCAAACTGGGTCTGTTTTCTTTAGAAAAAAGGCGCTTGAGAGGTGACATGATTACTTTATATAAATATATTCAAGGCCCATATACAGATGGCAGAAGCTCTGTTTATTCCAAGAAAATTGTTTCTGACAAGAGGTCATAATTTAAGGTTGGAGGAAAGGAGATTTAATCTCCTGCAACGGAAACGTTTTTTCACTGTAAGAGCAATAAAATTGTGGAACTCATTACCAAAGGAGGTAGTGAATGCCAATACCATAGATACATTTAAAAATAGTCTGGATAAATTTCTGTATATAAACAAAATTCATGGATATGATTGCTAGTATTAAATGGGTCACATTTTAATGGGGTTATTTAAGCTTAACTGGAAAGCTTTTTGTAAGTATTTTAGATTTGTATAGGTTGAACTCGATGGACTTCAGTCTTTTTTCAACCTTATCTACTATGTTACTATGTTACTAGAAGAGGACTGATGTAAAAAAATTTTTTTTTTTAAATTTACACTAATGTTACAACAGATATAAGTGGTGGAAAAAAGAGATATTTATCTGTGTCACACTATATGATGTGGGCCAGAAACACACAGGCCTGATGGAAAAAAAATTTAGATTACACTAGCTAAATGATTTAAATATTTTTTTTTTTAACTTTAAAATAATGTAAAGCAGATATGAGTCGTGGCTGGTAGGTAGGGCAGCAATTAACCACACCGCAGTATGCTCTGTAAGTCAGAAACACACAGGCCTGATAGAAAATAAAATTAGATTACACTAGCAAAATGATTTAAAGTTTTTTTTTTTATTTAAAAAAAGGTTAAGCACATATGAGTCGTGGCTGCTAGCCTAGGTAGGGCAGCAATTAACCACAGTATGCTCTATAAATCAGAAACACACAGGCCTGATAGAAAATAAAATTAGATTACACTAGAAAAATGATTTAAAGGTTTGTTTTTTTTTAATTGAAAAAAAGGTTAAGCACATATGAGTCGTGGCTGCTAGCCTAGGTAGGGCAGCAATTAACCACAGTATGCTCTGTAAGTCAGAAACACACAGGCCTGATAGAAAATAAAATTAGATTACACTAGCAAAATGATTTAAAGGTTTTTTTTTTAAATTGAAAAAAGGTTAAGCACATATGAGTCATTGCTGCTAGCCTAGGTAGGGCAGCAATTAAACACAGTATGCTCTGTAAGTCAGAAACACACAGGCCTGATAGAAAATAAAATTAGATTACACTAGCAAAATGATTTAAAGGTTTTTTTTTTTAATTGAAAAAAAGGTTAATCACATAGGAGTCGTGGCTGCTAGCCTAGGTAGGGCAGCAATTAAACACAGTATGCTCTGTAAGTCAGAAACACACAGGCCTGATAGAAAATACAATTAGATTACACTAGCAAAATGATTTAAAGGTTTTTTTTTTAATTGAAAAAAAGGTTAAGCACATATGAGTCGTGGCTGCTAGCCTAGGTAGGACAGCAATTAACCACAGTATGCTCTGTAAGTCAGAAACACACAGGCCTGATAGAAAATACAATTAGATTACACTAGCAAAATGATTTAAAGGTTTGTTTTTTTAATTGAAAAAAAGGTTAAGCACATATGAGTCGTGGCTGCTAGCCTAGGTAGGGCAGCAATTAAACACAGTATGCTCTGTAAGTCAGAAACACACAGGCCTGTTTGAAAATAAAATTAGATTACACTAGCAAAATGATTTAAAGGTTTGTTTTTTTTTAATTGAAAAAAAGGTTAAGCACATATGAGTCGTGGCTGCTAGCCTTAGGTAGGACAGCAATTAAACACAGTATGCTGCTGAGTAAGTCAGAAACACACAGGCCTGATAGAAAATGAAATTAGATTACACTAGCAAAATGATTTAATAGTTTTTTATTAAAATTTAAAATAAGTTTAAGCAGATATGAGTGGTGGCTGGCACAGAGCAATTAACCAAAAGACTGAAAAAAACTGAAGTATATGCTGTGTGAGCCTGAGAGACACAGGCCTGATAGAAAATGAAAATAAATGACACTAGCAAAATAATTTCAAATTTTTGTTGGTTAAATTTAAACTAATGTTAAGCAGATATCAGTGGTGGCACTAATCACAGTATATGCTGTGAGCCTCACACACAGGCTGAAAGCCAGGCAAATGCAAATAAAAATACAAAGAAAAAAAAAAAAACGACTGAAGTTATAGCCCTAAAAAGGGCTTTTTGGGGTGCTGTCCTTGCAGCAGAGATGAGATGAGTCCTTCAGGACTGTAGTGGACACTAAATACACTAGCCTAGCTATCTATTTCCCTATTATGTCAGCAGCAGCAACACTAAAAGATCCTCTCACTAAGAAAGCAAAATCGTAATGAGTCTAAAATGGTTACTGCCAAGGAGCTGGGAGGGTCTGTGAGGGAGTGTCTGCTGCTGATTGGCTCAAATGTGTCAGAAGGCTGTGACATACAGGGTCAAAAATTTCCTCAATGATGACACATAGGGGGCGGATCGAACATCGCATATGTTCGCCCGCAGCGGCGAACGCGAACAAGCTATGTTCGCAGGGAACCGTTCGTGGGCGAACAGTTCGGGACATCACTATTGATCTATGTAATTCGTATCTAAAAAAAATTATATTGCATCTATTGATCTATGTAATTCATATCTATCAAATGTATATTGCATCTTTTGATCAATATAATTCGTATCTATCAAATGTATATTGCATCTATTGATCTATGTAATTCGTATCTATCAAATGTATATTGCATCTATTGATCTATGTAATTTGTATCTATCAAATGTATATTGCATCTGTTGATCTATGTAATTCATATCTATCAAATGTATATTGCATCTTTTGATCTATGTAATTCGTATCTATCAAATGTATATTGGATCTATTGATCTATGTAATTCGTATCTATCAAATGTATATTGCATCTATTGATCTATGAAATTCGTATCTATCATATGTATATTGCATCTATTGATCTATGTAATTCGTATCTATCAAATGTATATTGCATCTATTGATCTATGTAATTTGTATCTATCCAATGTATATTGCATCTATTGATCTATGTAATCTATGTATCTATCTATCAAATCTATCTATCTCGTGGCCGGACTGTTTTGTGAAAGCCACTTGTGTTTCGGCCAAATTTGAAGTAGGAGGGCTGACCAAGCATCTTTTTCCATCTCCCGGTTCCTAAAATCCATGCCATATACACCTCCCCCGATAGGGGGAGTAACAGGTATCAAACTGCTAAGAATAGTACTACTTAACACACCACTCATATCTGGTGGCACAATAGATTGCACGCGCAGTGCCCCAAAATTTGAAGCAGGAGGACCAACCAAGCATCTTTTTCCATCTCCCGGTTCCGAAAATCCATGCCATATACACGTCCCCTGGCGCCGCAAATGCCTCTGGGAACCTTACCATGGGTCACAGACCGCACGTCTTGTAATTCTCTGTCAGGGAAATTATCTATCTATCAAATCTATCTATTTATCTATCGAATCTATCAAACTATCAATCGTATTTATCAAATATATATTGCATCTATTGATCTATGTAATTCGTATCTATCAAATATATATTGCATCTATTGATCTATGTAAATCGTATCTATCAAATGTATATTGCATCTATTGATCTATGTAATTCGTATCTCAAAAAATGTATATTGCATCTATTGATCTATGTAATTCATATCTATCAAATGTATATTGCATCTATTGATCTATGTAATTCGTATCTATCAAATGTATATTGCATCTTTTGATCAATGTAATTCGTATCTATCAAATGTATATTGCATCTATTGATCTATGTAATTCGTATCTATCAAATGTATATTGCATCTATTGATCTATGTAATTTGTATCTATCAAATGTATATTGTATCTATTGATCTATGTAATTCGTATCTATCAAATGTATATTGCATCTTTTGATCTATGTAATTCGTATCTATCAAATGTATATTGCATCTATTGATCTATGTAATTCGTATCTATCAAATGTATATTGCATCTATTGATCTATGTAATTCGTATCTATCAAATGTATATTGCATCTATTGATCTATGTAATTTGTATCTATCCAATGTATATTGCATCTATTGAGCTATGTAATCTATGTATCTATCAAATCTATCTATCTCGTGGCCGGACTGTTTTGTGAAAGCCACTTGTGTTTCGGCCAAATTTGAAGTAGGAGGGCCGACCAAGCATCTTTTTCCCTCTCCCGGTTCCTAAAATCCATGCCATATACACCTCCCCCGATAGGGGGAGTAACAGGTATTAAACTGCTAAGAATAGTACTACTTAACACACCACTCATATCTGGTGGCACAATAGATTGCACACGCAGTGCCCCAAATTTGAAGCAGGAGGACCGACCAAGCATCTTTTTCCATCTCCCGGTTCCAAAAATCCATGCCATATACACGTCCCCTGGTGCCGCAACTGCCTCTGGGAACCTTATCATGGGTCCCAGACCACACGTCTTGTAATTCTCTGTCTGGGAAATTATCTATCTATCAAATCTATCTATTTATCTATCAAAGCTATCGAACTATCAATCGTATCTATCAAATATATATTGCATCTATTGATCTATGTAATTCGTATCTATCAAATGTATATTGCATCTATTGATCTATGTAAATCGTATCTATCAAATGTATATTGCATCTATTGATCTATGTAATTCGTATCTATCAAATGTATATTGCATCTATTGATCTATGTAATTCGTATCTATCAAATGTATATTGCATCTATTGATCTATGTAATTCGTATCTATCAAATGTATATTGCATCTATTGATCTATGTAATCTATGTATCTATCTATCTATCAAATCTATCTATCTATCTCGTGCAAATGGACTGTTTGCGGTTGTTTGCGGTGCGTTACACGGGGAGTTTGGTCTGTCACTGTGAAGCGGGCGTAACCCTTACACTACCTGATCGATACAACATCATACCTGATGTTTTAAAGCACGTTATTCCAAACAATTTAGGAATGTTAGGTGATTTAGGCCCTTTATGGCTTAAAACCAGACTCTGCATCAACTATGTAATTTTCCGTGGGAGTTTTGCCATGGATCCCCCTCCGGCATGTCACAGTCCAGGTGTTAGTCCCCTTGAAACAACTTTTCCATCACTATTGTGGCCAGAAAGAGTCCCTGTGGGTTTTAAAGTTCGCCTGCCTATTGAAGTCAATGGCGGTTCGCCGGTTCGCAAACAGTAGTGGAAGTTCGAGTCCGCCGTTCGCTAACCGAAATTTTTAGGTTTGCGACATCACTATGTAAGATATGTAATGTGTGTGTGTATCTGCATAAGTGTAAGCTATGTAGTGTGTGTGTGTATCTGCATGTATAAGTGTAAGCTATGTAGTGTGTGTTTCTGTGTATTTGAGTGTGTGTACATGTATATGTGTAGCTTGTGTTACTGTGCATTTTTGCTGACTTTATAGGCCAGAATCTAGAATATTAATGGTGAATGCAGAGAGCAGTTTTAAATAATCTATTATTAAAAGTCCAATTAAGATAACAATATTTAGCACTGTCTCTGCAAAGTCTAATTAAATACAGAGCTCACATAGCTATACCAGTGGTTTAAGCTGATGTTTGATTTGCTAAGACTATTAAAATATATGACTTTATTTAGAATTTTATTTATATTACTTTGGTCTTTTGCTTTTTTAAAGCCCCGTCCCTGCTCCTGCTGTCCCTCTTTTGAATTTTGAAATGTTGGGAGGTATGTAATAGTGTGTAATGATGCTCATGTGACGTGTGCAATTAACTTGTTGTGCTCCAAAAGCATTGAAATATGTGTCTATGTCCGATTAAAGGGACATAATACCCATATGCTAAATCACTTGAAACTGATGCAGCATAACTGCAAAAAGCTGACAGGAAAATATCACCTGAGCATCTCTAAGTAAAAAAGGAAGATATTTTACCTCAACATTTCTTCAGCTCACCAGAGCAAGTGCTGTGTAAACAATTATACTTCACCTGCAAGTTGGAAAAAAAACAATAGCCAATCAGCATCAGCAGTGCTGAGGTCATGCTTTGTCTTTGCTGTGATCTCCTGAGATTTCATAGAACTTCCTTAAACTGAATAAGAAAATAACATGACTTTCCCTTCAAATGACAGATGCACACTGCATTACCTAGCTTGTCCTGGGACAAGCATCCTGACTGGCTGCTTAAAGTCTCTTCACAGTAGGATGTGAATACTTTGGAAATTTGAGGTAAAATATATTCCTTTTTTTAAATAGAGATATTCAGGTGATATTTTCTAGTCATCTTTTTACAGCTATGCTGCATCAGTTTCAAGTGCTTTAACATTTTGGCATCATGTCCCTTTAAGATATTTGAACAAGGGCATATTGGTACAGTGGACATATGTTTGTTGGGTTATTTTTTTGTGCTAATTTTTATTTCTGTATAAGTGATTATTATTCTTTTTTAACATAAATTGATCAAGCATTTGTATCTGGTGACAATGTTTTGGGTAACCAATCTTACAGTACCCAATAATAAGTTAAAAAAGTGTTACCCAGGGTTTATCACATCCCTTTAGTTGGTAAATTAAGTAAGTGAAAAAATGTCCCATAAATGTGTCCTTAAAGTGATACGAAACCCAAAATGTTTTTTCCGTGATTCAGAGAGAGCAGCAATTTCAAACAACTTTCTAATTTACTTCTATTATCACAGTTTCTTAGTTTTCTTGGTATCATCTGTTGAAGAGCAGGTATGTATGTTTGGGAGCCTACCCATTTCTGGAGCACTATACAGCAGCAGTTTTGCAAGAATGTTATCCATTTTCACGAGACCTAGATGGCAGCACTATTTCTTGCCATGTAGGGCTCCAGATGCCTACCTAGGTATCTCTTCAACACATAATATCATGGGAATGAAGCAAATTTGATAATAGAAGTCAATTGGAAACTTGTTTTAAAATTGTATACTCTGTCTGAATTAAAATTTTGGGCTTCATATTTCTTTAAAGGGCTATTATAGTGTTAAAATGACATGCTTAAAGTCCCGCTCAGGACCTGCAGAGCACTGCTAGTCCAGAGCGAAACCAACACAGATCGTATAAACAGCTCTAGTCGCACAGCTGTGTCATGTGATTAGCGCTGTTAATTGGATCAGTGGCAGTTTCCGTTTGGGACCAGCAGTGTTCTGCATGTCCTGAGAGGGACTTTAACTATGTAATTAACCCCTTTGCCGGGTTTAAACAAATAACAGATTAGATCATATAACACTATAATGGTCCTAGAACAGGGGTCAGCAACCTTGGGCCCCCAGATGTTTTGGAACTACATTTCCCATGATACTAAGACACTCTTTAGGCTGTCTGAGCATCATGGTAAATGTAGTTCCAAACATCTGGGTGCCCAAGGTTGCTGACCCCTGTCCTAGAAGTATTAAAAATGTGTGTTGTGATCAGAAAAATGTTAAAGGGACATGAAACCCAACATTTTTCTTTCATAATTCAGATAAAGCATGGGATTTTAAACAACTTTCCAATTTACTTATATTATCAAATGTGCTTCATTCTCTTTGTATCCTTTGTTGAAGGAGCAGCTATGCACTACTGGGAGCTAGCTGAACACGTCTGATGAAATGATGAAAAGAGGCATTTGTGTGCAACCACCAATCAGCTGCCTGCTCCCAGTAATGCATTTTCAACTAAGGATACCAAGAGAATGAAGCAGATTAGACAATAGAAGTAAATTGGAAAAGTTGTTTTAAATCCTACACTCTGTCTGATTCATGAAAGAAAAATGTGGGGTTTCATGTCCCTTTATGCATAACAAATACTAGACGAGTGCAAAAAGTTGAATTTCTAATATAGCAACCGCATTAGCCTGTTCTTCCATGGGGGTCTATTCATTATTGTGCGGATAGACATGATACGATGTAGCGTATCATGTCCGCCACACATTGATAAATGCTGACAGCACACACTGTCGGCATTTATCATGGCACCAGCAGTTCTTGTGAACTAGCTAGCAGGGGGTGTCAATCAACCCTATCGTATTTATAACTCCGTACGGAGCTTGATAAGTTGACCCCATGAACTTCAATGGAGTGGGCAAACTTAAAATCTTCTGTATTAATTGGTTCTTTAAGGGATCAATTTATCAAAGGCTTCGCAAGCCTTTCGACCCACTATGGCTTCAGGTTCCCACAAGAGAACCTGCACACTGTATTTAAGAAGCAGCGGTCATCAGACCATTGCTTCCCTAATCTTTCACCACCTCTAAAGGGGTGAAATTCAATCTCCACGGTCTAGTCGGACCACAGAGATTGACAGCTCCTGCCCACACATGATTGGCTGTGCGCGGGCAGGGGGTCGGATTGCACGTGAGCGCAAAATAGCGCTCGTGTGCAATTCTGAATTCCACCAGGGGAATTTAGCCCGCCAGAGGTGTGCTGCGGCGGACCGGGGCGTGTATGAGCCCCCCTGTCTGCCTCAGCTTGATAAATCGCCCCCTACATAGACATCAATGGGGAGAGATTGTTAGAAAAAAATCACCTGAAGTGTGGAATGGCGATCGCTGTAACGCAACCCCATTGATGTCTATGGGGAAAAGAAAGTTACATTTAAACCTAACACAGTAACATAAACCCCAAGTCTAAACAACCCAAATCTGTTGCCCCTGACATCGCCGCCACTATAATAAAGTTATTAACCCCTAATCTGCCGCCCCCGATATCGCCGCCACTGATAAAAGCTATTAACCCTTATTCCGCCGCTCCCCGACATCGCCACCACTAAATAAAGTTATTAACCCCTAAACCGCCAGCCCCCCATATCGCAAAACACTGAATTAAACTGTTAACCCTTAAACCTAAACACCCCTTAACTTTAAATTAAAATTACAATATAACTCTATTTAAATAAATAAAAACTTACCTGTGAAATAAATATAAACCTAACATTAAACTATAAAGTAACCTAACATAACAATTCTAATAAAATAAAAAAACTACCAATTAAAATATCTAAATTACGGGGGGGGCGTGTCCAAGCAGTGTTCTGAACAGGACGCATATTCTGAGAGCTCCAAGCAGAGGCCTTAGTTAGTAATCCGCCGATTATTAAACTATAGCAGCAAGATTGAGCATATATTGTTTGAAGACATCACAATCTTGTTAATTGTGACCCCATATTTATTTTCTTTGCTGCTATAAAGGCCTAAGGCGGCCTACTACTAGGCATCCACCTCCCCGCGGGAAGGGCGGGGTCATCAGTGCTGTCAGGTAAACTGGCTTACTGAACCTCTTCACATTCTATCACTCATCAGTCATCAAGCTCAAATATTTCTGCCTCATATTACTATCTTTTCAAATCAAAACAATCCTTTATCACAAACATACTGTACACACGACCATTCTGTTATGATGACCATGTGGGAAATAGATCTTGCACGAGACCTGGACCAGCGTTTCTCTAGACTAGAGAACTTACTTTTCAAAATCTACCAAAGGTCGCTACCTCTAGACCATGTGGAGAACACTTCAATATCGCTGAAACATACAAGTACTGAGGACTCATCGCAAAGAATAGCAAAATATGTTGCCAAAGATGGAGACTGGAGAGAAACAAGGAAGGAGGACAAGCTTTTACATGAAACATACCTTCCGACGCAGCCGGAGGAGCGAGACTCTGCTAAAATGCCACCAAACAACCCACACAGCAGAAAGACTGTCCCGTCTGACTTTAACTCACAGGCTGTGCCGTTTCGGTCGAAGAACCCCGGCGTGGCTGACAAATCACCACACACCACCAGGCAGTCGGAAGAGAAAATTTTTGATCACTTGGACTCCATATCGCAGTCGGATGCAAGGGGAAATCTTTCTAAATACATATCACAGTGCCTACAAAGCTCAGAGCGAACTAAACTACTGAGAACCTGCCATGTGAAAACTTATGGTGACAAACTCTCTTGCGGCAGTACCTGGCTCGATAAGCTGGATCGTTACATAGCTACATACTGCAATGCCATGCAGAAGTCTCGGCCACTCGATCCCAACACCGCAGTGCCTACTACACGACCTGCAAACAACTCAAAACCTCTGTCTCTAAATGAAGCCGATGGAGCCAATTTTTTCATACTTAAGACTCCCGGAACACCACAGGCTCATCAAGAACTCTGTAGCATCAAAAAGGGGCACAAAAGACATTCTCCGATTTAGGATACCTATTGCTCTCACAGTGATGGACGCTTTCCAGCCACAGGAGAGGGGTAGTCGGCAGATACCCCTCCCAAGCAGATTACACCTGACTGAGCTCACTGGGGTAAACCGCTAACAATCTGCTAGTTTAGTTTTTACTTTCTCCATGGGCTCTCTAGAGGAACGTTACTTGCCAATATATGTATTATATATTTAAAAGTTGACTGGTTATTACCAATATTGTTGCGATGTGTATAATAATACTAAATATCGGCTGGTGTATTGGGGAAGAAAGTAACTGGCGACAGATAAATGTACTGATTGCTCTTGATTGCAACCATGCCAAATGGACGCTGATAATTCCCTTTAAATCTTGAGAGCCCAGGTATTGTAACATGTTAAGGCTAATTCTGTTTACTTTCCTAACATATTAACATTTTTACAAGTGGACGTAGCTATACTTTATCTATGTGCCTGGCATGTACTACTCACTCTTAAGAGTTCATGGCTTCACCTTGCCTAATGGTAGCTTGGAGCTGTGGACACATTTAGTGCAGAGCTCTTATACAGCAAAGATTGATTTAAGTACATCCTGGCTTCACTGACAACTTGGCCCTCGCTCTGCGGCTTGCGGCCGGGGCCGCGGGGTGGGGGGGAGAGACTCTTGGCTGTGAGCTGGACACAAACAACACTAATACACACACTTTAGCAGTCCTGGATACATAGAAGGTGCTGACATACTCGCAATTAGAATCACCGGTAGAATGTAACCCTTTGTCTGCCGAATGTCAAATCTCCTCAGTTTCCAATATTAGGCTTAGTTAAATAGCATAGTAGTACCTTATCCTCTTACACAACACTGACTTATATTATTTTTATTATTATTATTTTTTATTTTTTTTTACGTTCCCCAGCTGGGTTCCTGTGTCACTAATTGTAATTGCATACAGATTTTAAAGACATGGAACGGTCTATCTCACACTGAGGGGCGAACATAGCAATGAAGTAATTTCCCTTAAGCATAACTGCGCATACCAAATATCTCTTAAATATAGATTGGCCCTATAAATCTTAGTTATCCCCAATTATGGCCAATACAGCTCTCTCTTATATCTGATCAATTTTAATACAATTTTCCTCAGGGAAGCATATGCCAGTGTATGTGTGTTCTGCCATGACTCCTGACTAACATGACTTATCAATATAAGAGTACATGAGTGACTTGATTGCAGCCAGGGGGAGAGAATAATAGGGAAAGAGCATTTTCAGGCACATTAATGTTTGTCAATTATTTTATGATACTGTACAACCCTGTATATCAAGTAAAACGTGAATATTTGAGCTCTAACCTGTACCTTACATTTTGTTATCCAGTTTTGTGTATGTTTTGTTTATGCTTATTTATCCCTACATGTTTCCTATATATTGTAAATAAGGATCCAAGAGTGGTCCATAATATGTCTTAAAGGGACTAAAATGAGGAAAATCAACCAAGAACCACCAGAATGTTTTCCATACCGCTGAATGCATAATTTTTGTTTTTATTTACTTACGGCTAGATTTAGAGTTTGGCGTTAGCCGTCAAAACCAGCGTATAGGGCTTCCAATGCTGGTTTTTACTGCCCGCGGGTATTTAGAGTTCACTTACCGACACTCAAAAATCTCCCAACGCACAAATCTCTACCGACAACTCAGACCCAGTAGTTAACATCTACCGACAAAATAAACATCCACGAATAAAAAAAAAAAAATATTACACAAAGTACACTTACACTCATACAAACACTACACTATATTTTTTTTTTTTTTACATCAAAATAGAAAGGATCAAAGTTGCGAGATCTCGGGTGTTAGAAAAAAAAACAACACAAATCCATTTTCCCATTGACTTACATTGACACACGGGAAAAGACCCTCATATAGCTACATATAACTAATAATATTATCACAAACATACACTCATCGATGCATACAAACAATATACACCACATTACATACACAAACAAGTTATTTATTACAAAATGAGCACGATTTAGCTACGTTTTAACCCAAGACCATGACGTCACTCACTTTACGCTCAAAACCAGTCTTGGAATTTATTTACACACAAATTTTGAGCCTCCATTGTTTTGAGCCTCCATTGTCTTCTATGGGGAAGACGTGCTCGTGCACGCGACAGACAGATTTCCCTAACGCACGCAAAAAGCGTAGACAAAAAAACTCTAAATACCAGCGCTAGAAATCGGAAAATAACTCATGCTTTTCTGCGTTAGACCCAGCTATGACAAATAGATCAAGAAATGGCTATTTCCCTATGGTGGACTTATGGAGTTTACTTATGGCAAATTCACAACAACATTAAATTGTTTCATACTTTTACATTACATCAACTACAAATCAACATCACTAGTAACAAACATTTACAACAATTACATCACATTTAAACGGACACAAAAATAATTGAAACATTTCAGGATTCACAAACAGTACACAATGGGAAACACCTCTCGTTTACCTTTATTATTGCATTTCATTTATTGAATTCATATGCTTGCAGCAACAGCATATCTACATAGGCTTAACACATGATCAGTCATGGATGCACATACTTTACTTTTATCATTCACTCATACATGTGCATTCAAATGATGGGGGAAAAACACATTACATTCTCTCTAGGAATCATAAAACTGAAAATAGGGATTTTACTGTACTTTTAACATCATGATTCGATCACAATAAACCATTAGGAATTACGTACAATAAGAACATCATTACAACAGATTACAGCTGTCACTTTATGGGAAGGAACAACAATGCCAGACCGCTATATAGAAGTCAGCATATGTGGGACACAATCACAATATATACGTCTATGTACATAACACGCATCACGCAACCACAAAGCACACATTTATATTTTATTCAGCACACAATAACAATGTAGTCAAATACAACAACACAATGAGGATTTCATAACTACACAGGCAGGTTAATAATATGATGACATCATTAGAAGATTCAACCATACACATTACAGATTTACGACTGTACCGCCCCTTTCAGAACTTTAGCACTCAATACTACAATACAACATATACGTAAACAACAGTTTGGAACAGCATTATTATTGCGATTTTAATGGGACGCATACAATATTTACATCTCGGCAATCACTTATATATACAATACTACAAATGACAGCCGGAAGTTTTTCAGTATTAGTGCGATTTTAATGGGACGCATACAATATTGACATCTCGGCAATCACTTATATATACAATACTACAGATGGCAGCTGTTACTTTATCGTTTACAAACAATATTGCAGCAACATTGATCGATCACATTCTATGCACATTATACACAAGTATGCACTTTCATTCACGTTAGCGTGGACGTGTGCTTTTTACTATAAGATCGCATCTAATAAATATTGATTACGCATATGAACAAACATTACAAACATGCACTGCATGTGTGATATTTGACCCTTTCACATTGAGATTCATTGGGGGAAAACAACATTTCACCAAACACCTTAAAAAACGCCCACTTTGAAAGCATTCGCGCCGCTCACATACAAACAAGTGAATACAATTAGCAATCATTACAAACTCACTACCATTGGACTAATTGTACTATAAATCCCCCAAACAACATGGCCAAAGCGTCCATGGTGATCGACATCGTATCAATTTGCTTCTGTGTTTTTGCATACCCTGTTACTCCTTGCGCTGTGTTTGCTCTGCTGTTTGGCTTCGTGCTGCTAAGCTTGGCAAATATGGATGACGATGATATGGTAGACGCTGCTGGTGCTGCTATTGGCCAAGTAGCGGTTGATAGAATCAGGCAGCCTCGGCGGCTCCGAGTGAGACGAAGGGGTCGTCTGGTTAGAGGTCCTCGTGTCTACAGGGTAAGACCCACCTTGGAAAACATGAGTGACTTCGAGGTTTATGATAAGTATCGGCTCAATCGCGAACAGCTCATTGGCCTTTACGATGTTCTTAAACCTCATCTGGAGCCACGTATACAAATAAGGACTGCTGTCCCCGGCATGACTAAGATGCTAAGTTGTCTATACGTCCTGGCCTCCGGGAGTTTTCAATCAGGAGAGATGTACATGCATGGCCTGTCTCAAGGTACATTCTCTGGGGTGTTTGATAACTTTCTGGACGCCATGGTACGTATCAGTAAGCACTACATAGGATTCCCACAGAATGATGGTGATTGGAGGCGCCTGAAGCGGGAATTCTTTGCTATTGCTCAATTGCCCAATGTCTTGGGAGCCATTGATTGTACCCACATTGCGCTGCGTGCTCCAATTGATGACTTGCCCTTCAGAAATCGCAAACATTTTCATGGCCTCAACGTGCAGTATGTTTGTGATGCACGGATGAGGATTATGCAGGTGTGTGCGAATTTTGGGGGTGCTAGTCATGATGCCCGCATCCTCTCTCTGTCTACCCTGTGGCGGAAGTTTGAGGAAAGAGAAATGCCAACTGGGTATCTCGTTGGTGAGTATTTGTGCACAACATGGTTAATTAGTTAGACAATTGCCACTGTAGTCTTAAACTGTTAGTGTAATGTGCAGCTATAGGATGCAATTTAACCATGTCATTGTCTCTTTCCGCAAAAGTCTAGTTTTAGTTCAATGCAGATATGTAGCATGTCTTACCTTAAATGCTCAGATCGAAAATGCAATTTAACCTTTTAGTTTGTATTTTACACAAGGTCTGGTTTATGCCAAATACGCATATGTAGCATGTCTTAGCTGAAATGGGAAGATGGCAAAATCAATTTAACCATGTCATTTTCTCTTTCCGCAAATGTCTAGTTTTAGTTCAATGCAGATATGTAGCATGTCTTACCTTAAATGCTCAGATCGAAAATGCAATTTAACCTTTTAGTTTGTATTTTACACAAGGTCTGGTTTATGCCAAATACGCATATGTAGCATGTCTTAGCTGAAATGGGAAGATAGAAAAATCAATTTAACCATGTCATTGTCTCTTTCCGCAAATGTCTAGTTTTAGTTCAATGCAGATATGTAGCATGTCTTACCTTAAATGCTCAGATCGAAAATGCAATTTAACCTTTTAGTTTGTATTTTACACAAGGTCTGGTTTATGCCAAATACGCATATGTAGCATGTCTTAGCTGAAATGGGAAGATAGCAAAATCAATTTAACCATGTCATTGTCTCTTTCCGCAAATGTCTAGTTTTAGTTCAATGCAGATATGTAGCATGTCTTACCTTAAATGCTCAGATCGAAAATGCAATTTAACCTTTTAGTTTGTATTTTACACAAGGTCTGGTTTATACCAAATACGCATATGTAGCATGTCTTAGCTGAAATGGGAAGATAGAGAATAAGATAGAACTAGATTATTCTTTTTAAATTTAAACATTTTTTAGTGGATTATCGTGTACAACAAAAATTTGTTTAATATGATTTAATTTTGTTCTGTTCATAATTTATAGGTGATTCTGGTTACATGAGCCGGCCTTGGCTCATTACACCGTTACGTAACCCTACTGATGAGGCTCAGGAGCGCTACAATAGGGCGCACAAGAGAACCAGGGCTGTGGTCGAGAGAATGTTTGGGCTCCTCAAAATGAGATTCCGATGCCTTAACAGGTCGGGAGGAGCCCTCCAGTACAGCCCTAGGAAGGTGGCTAAGATCGTTGTAGCCTGTAGCGTCCTGCATAATATTGCACAGCGGGCTGGGATGCTGCAGGCCGTCCAGGCGCCCTGAAACCTCCTCAGAGATGAGGAGGATGATCCTATTCTAGAGGGGCCATTCCGGGACGAGGGGCTCAATGTCAGAGCAGACATCATCAACCGCCACTTCAGACGGTAAATAATAGAAGTTAGATTGGAGTATTGTCAATAGATGTGAACTCTAGGGAAATGACAAGTAGAGAATTGTGCAAACATGTTAGGATTGTTCATCAAATGATAACATTTTTTTTTCATTTCTTAATATAGGTGATGCTCTGGTCATTGGGTCCTGTAGCGAGTCTTTGCCACCTGGTTTTTAAAGACAACATCAGCTGGTAAGTATAAATGTATGGACTGTGGCTGGCAGGAATTTTACACAAAAACATCATATGGCATACATTTTACAAAACTAGTATTTAGTTTACACATTTCTTAAAATTTAAATACTCAGAAAGGGATCCTCTAGCATGACTCTCCTCTAGCATGACTATGGTTCAAAGTTAGATTCAAAGTCACACATTAGAGGTTCGTTCTGCTCAATATGACTCATCTTCACACTTGATTGATAGAACATAACACAAGATGCTACACACGCTTAGTAAGCTAGTGACAGAAACTGATTCAGAAATGGGGGGTGGGAGAGTTGTACAGAACTGATTCACACACTTGTAGTAGTAATTTTAATAAAACTTTTTCTGCCATTAGGGAGATGACTTCATCTAAAGACTGAAAGTGAAGAATTCGAAGACTGACAGTGAAGATTTCCCAGACTGACAGTGAAAAATACAAGATTGAAAGTGAAGAATATCAATGGGATCATGTCTGGCATTATCTTTCAAATCTGCTGACCTTGAAAACCATACAAAGACATGTTCAAAGACATGTTCACATGGTAAGTGCCAACTATTTGATGGAATAAGGCTGTGGAGGCATCCTATTGGAGACACTTAGATTATTTTTAAATTTTTAGATGGTATTTCACAGTCATCTATTTTGGAAATGATGAATAAGACACCTATTGAAGATCAACTGTTTTCTCGAGAATTGACTTTCAAAGACCATGCATTATCCAGGTTGGTTTTCCAATGCATGCTAGTTAAGAATCACAGGAAGAATGTAAACTATTTTGAAAAAATACATGTCCTATATTAGAATATTTGTAGCTTACATACATTACCCATACTTTGTTCATAATTTGATATTTATGTATCACAATCAGACAAAGGAATACATATTATAGTTGATATAGAGGTATTTGAATGGACATGAAATTTTACATTTATGTTCAGCATACATATATGTATTTTTGATTATTTAAATGTGATATACATTATTATGTATAATTAGAAATGCTGATATTTAAATGTAATTTTGATTACACAATATAATGGTGTATGTATCTTTTTATTTTAAAAAAGATTTTAATTCATAAATATCTTGAGAAAATGTTGCACAAAGTTAGAGCATAGACACAAGATGATTGTAAATGTATTTTATTTTATGAATATTTTACAACGTGTGTATTAACTTTGTTAAATATTCTTTTTTTTTACAGATTTTCATCTGATTATTTTTTATTTTGTTAAAAGAAAAATATTTAAAAAAAAAAAAAAAAAAAATGGTAATAATAAACATTTTATTATTAAATACCCTCTTTTGAACAGATTATAATAAATATCCATATAATCTGTCAATAAAAACAATTTGACTCCCATGACTGGTAGTTGTCTATTTGACAAGCACATGCATAAGATCAAATTAGGCATCATGTATTGCATTCATTTTAGAAAATCCACTGATTCAGAGAATCTTAAAGTCAACTAGCTTTTTTAAATTAATTGTGGATTGAAATCCATCGATTCTTTTATTGTGTAATTTTTAGATGTTAATTTGTAAAAATATTTTCGGATATGTAGTCAGAATTTGACATAATTTTTTTTTTTTCACTTTTAAGAAGGGAAAGTGGTTCACTTACATTAAAGTGACAGTGTTGTTGAATGTAAAATTTCTTTTATAAGATCTTGTATCTTCCTTAGGTATCCAAAAACATAATTTTCATAAATCTATCTTTAAAAAAAAAAAAATGGTAGGTCAGTTAACTTCATATTTTGCACAAGCTAGTTATTGGATGCCATGTTAATTGATTTTATTTTCTAGTGGAGTCATTTAAAGGGTCATTTAACTATAGTTATTAATATTATGTAATTTTTAAAATCTTACCTCTTGGTTAGACATCACATATCTATATATATTTTCATTCCCCTTTAGTTTATTTCTACAATGTTAAATCAACATTCCGAATGTTTTGGTCCTTAAAGGGACATTCCAAAAATATATTGTGTATTGAATTTTAAACAATCCTAAATTTTTAACATATTTTTAATGTACTATTTAATTACATTTAATCTTTAAATATACTTAGAAAAAGATATATCAATGCAAATGTCTTAGACAATGACATAAGGCATCTATGTGCAACCAACAATCAGCATCAAAATAGCCTATGTAGATATGTATTTAATCCAAGAATATATATAATTAAAATCTAATGATCGAATAACAAAAAATATTAAGTTGTTAAAATATTATATTATTCTTCAAAATGCGTAAATAACATATAGCTTAATGTCCCTCTAAGTTGAAGACTGCGAAATACAGCCATTACAATATATATTTCATTCAGTGTGTAAAACAATCCAGAAGTTAATCTAAATATGCTTCAGTCATATGTTATACTAATTTTGCCAAAGGAAGGTGCCTAGGTTTATGATATTTCAAGCATTATTGCAAAATGTCTCCTTAAAGGGACATGAACTCAAAATATCCTTAAAGGGAGACTGTTCAAAAATTAATTATTTATACATTCTGAACGAGTATTCAATTTTAAGCAACTTTATAATTGACTCATATTATCAATTTTCCTCGTTATGTTGCTATCATTACTTGAAAAATAAGGCATTAAATTGATCATTTATTTGCTTCAGTACTCTGGACAGAACTTTTTTTTTGGGTGGATTAATTTATCCAACAATCATCAAGGACAACCCAGGTTGTTCTCAAAAAATTGTCCGTAATATAAAATATCATTTTTGATTTGTCAAGAAAGATACCAAGATAATTATTAACATTTGAGAATCGGATTAAATTATAAAGTTGCTTAAAATTTCATGCTCAATCGGAATCACGAACGCTAAATTGTTTTGTACAGTGTCCCTTTAAGAGATTTAAAGAGTGTATTTACTTCTCTTATCTTATTATCTTGACATACTTTGCTTTAAAAGCATATCGAGATAGGCTCAGTAGATGAAGATTGGTGGATGCACAGAGATGCCTTATGTGATTGGCTCAACCATGTGCATTTAAATTTCTTCTGTTGAGGATATCTAAATACAAAGTTAAATTGAGTTACATTTTAAAGTCTAAACATTTTTGATCTCTACAGATCATTTGATACAATTGTTTGGTTGTAATGTCTCTTTAAAAATAAAGACGCCATTGCACAATAACATATATGAGCAGTTCAGACAAATACAAGCTCGAGGTTTATTTACTAATAACAAACAAACAAACCTGTAGTTTAACATCTATAAACAGATTATCCAAGTTACGGACATTATAACCTGAAATTGAACATTCAGAAATGTTGCGTGGGAAACGTATCTTGAAAAACCAGATTTGCATCTTTAAACATTAGAGTCTAATGTCACGCAATAGCACACAATCAATGTGCATTATAAATACATTTAATAGAGCAATGTCAATACTTCACAATAAGTCATGAAATTGATTTTATGAACAATAAAGACATACAATATTAAATGTGTATTAATCCAACATATTTGTATTAAAGAAACAGACCGTTATTAAACCGAGAAATGTCTACAACATTTAATAATGTGACAGTATTAGATTTTAACGAGAATTTAAACCTTAATATTTAACGGATCACGTATATTAAATCTGCGTCACACATATCCGCATGACAGGCCCATGAGTTACAAATAAGTCTACATAAAAAATGAAGTAACAGCACCACCAGGAGGTATGTGCATGGAAGTTACTAAGATATGAAACATTAAGGAACGGCCAATCAGAGTTCATCACACAAACACAACTTGAGTCAGGATGGTCTCACAGACATTCTAACAATATTTCAAACTTTTATCCAATCAGATTTACAGATAACTTGTCCCATGGTGCATCTCATGTTTACTTCACCATATAAAAGTCCATTACACGTTGCCATCTTTGTCAGTTCTCTAATGCCTGCAGGCTGTTTATATATTATATATATATATTATATTTTTTTGGGGGCTAGCAGGCATGACATCTCCCAGGTTTACCAAGCAGGAGAGCGCTGCACTGGTCGACGCCGTCCAGACATTTTATCCACAGCTGTTTGGGAACAAGAGGAGGTCGACAGATGTGAAGGTTAAGAAGGCCCTGTGGGAGTCTATCACCAATGCGGTTCAATTGGTGTTGGGCGTCCACAGGAGCCAGGATCAGATCATGCGGAGATTCGGAGATATGAGGTTGTGCTTGTCAAAAAAAGTCGACCTCATAAGGGAGCGGGTACAAGCCCGTAAAAGAGGGGGAAAAAGAAAGGCCCAGCGGAAACTCTACCTACTCCCTTATGAGGTGACTTTATGCAAGCTCCTCAGTCTCCGGGTCCCCAAAAGATTTAGATCCTCTCCATCCTTGGCCTCCTCTTCTTCCCTCCCAGCTGCTGGATCTGAAAGTCCTGACCCGGGGGCCAGTGCAGCTGCTTCTCCGTCCGGTGGCCTGGGAGGAGCAGAAGGAGAATCTGAACCAGGTAACTATCCAACTTCATATAATATATTAATATTTGATTAGAATTTTAAGAAATGTGTATATAGTCAGATACTAAACCTATATAGATCTCACAACATACGCTACATATGATGTTTAGATATCTGATTTTAGATTAGTGACACATGAAATAGGAATGATGTTTCTTGCGCTCTACAGAATATGCGTCACAGAGCGAAAATGGAATTGCGCATCCGTGAAATCACTATCATCCACCATTTCATACATTAACTATCGAATCCTAAGACAGTTATATTTATTCTCTGTTCTTGTTCAATATTAACAAATATACTATTTTCATCTCGTAATACACCCAATAGCAAATATATTTGAAGTCTTTATGAAATGATACTCATCGCACTACTTTATCCACATTTATTTCACGGATGCGTAATTCCGCTTGGAATCATTGCGCAATGATCCCGAAAAATAGAATTGCGCACACACGTGAACATGGGTTTGCTGTAAGTGGCATTGCTTTACACATGTTGGTCAAATGACGGATGCGTAATTCCGCTTGGAATCATTGCGCAATGATCCCGAAAAATAGAATTGCGCACACACGTGAACATGGGTTTGCTGTAAGTGGCATTGCTTTACACATGTTGGTCAAAAGACGGATGCGTAATTCCGCTTGGAATCATTGCGCAATGATCCCGAAAAATAGAATTGCGCACACACGTGAACATGGGTTTGCTGTAAGTGGCATTGCTTTACACATGTTGGTCAAATGACGGATGCGTAATTCCGCTTGGAATCATTGCGCAATGATCCCGAAAAATAGAATTGCGCACACACGTGAACATGGGTTTGCTGTAAGTGGCATCGCTTTACACATGTTGGTCAAAATGAAATGTGAATTATTATATATGTGAAGAATACAGTATTCTTATTTTCAATATTATACATAATAAAAAAGATACTAGCAGAATCAAAATAAATAATAAACTATGTCCATCAATTGATGAGAATGAAATAACACAACAAATTAATTAAAGCTACAGTCAACAACATAACTGATTGAAAATAAGAGTACAGGATATATTTATGATGAAATTAATTGAGGAAACAATTAACTCATGGGACTACCAAAAGATTAATAGTTTTTAATTGATTTGGTAATAATGTAAAGTTTTTAAACATGGCATGATTTGTATTAATGATATCCAATCCTCATTTAATATATTACAGATCTGGATGTTGGTGCTGGAACCTCAAGCCAGGGCTTGTCACAGTATGGTATGTCTCATTTTAATTTACACACATGGACAGAACATTACATAAAAAATCCACATTGTTCAATATTTATATGGATCCTCAAAATAGATTTGTAAAAGATTTACAAATAAGAATAAGAAACAAACAAACATAGGATTACATTGTAATACTAATCTGAAATTAGTTAGATTTTAAGATATCCCATCTATTCTTGATATCTTCATTTTAATGTAAGATTCTTTGAATGTCCAATTTATATTCTTCCCCTGTGTATTGCTTAATCTTATTTGGATACATTTTGACAACATTCACACACTTTTGCATATGTTTAGAGTTTTAAAATATAGATTGCATATTTTTAATTGATCAAGTCATTTAAGGGACATGCCAAATAAATTTTACATTGAATGATTTCGACACGTGATTTTATTGTTTTGTATAAACATTTTATGAGCTAAATTGGTTCAGTCTATTGTTTTAGTTATTCTAAAAACATATTGAGTTTGGTTTAGGTTAAGCAATGCATTACTGGTATTTACTGGCTGTTTTTTTATGCATAAATTGGCCTTTTTTAATAAGTTAAAAACATGTGTTCAGATAACAGTAGTACATAGTTTCAAAAAGTATACAATTACACATTTGGAGCTTCATGTCCCTTTAAGAGAGGATAATTAAAGATTTTTGAGGATATCCTTAACTAACATATTAGATTTTAATTGCATGCTCCATCCCATTCATTACATCAACATATGGAGTAGAGAATTCATTAACAGCGACATTGTCAAATCAATATATTTTTATATTAAAGGGACACTGAGCTAAAATTATTACTGTTGTCATTCAGATAGAGCATGCAATATTAATCAAAATTTAAATATAATACTATAATCATATTTTAAATATTCTCTTGATAAATGTATTTTAAAATCAAGAATGTACATTTATCTGCAGCTCCATTTTGGTTGACCAACCTGGGTTGTTATTGATGATTGGTGGATACCTTCAACAAACAATATTTATTGAATACAATATTGCTTATCTGCCTTTAAGATTAAAATGTTGCAAAATAAATATTATAATAGGAGTCAATGTTAAATAATTTGTAACAGTTTGAACAGTGAAATCACTGATTGAAATAAATCATGTCAGTGTCCCTTTAATAAACAATAGATTCATTAATCCTTACATTCTTTTGATTAAACAATATTGATATATAATTCACATATTCACTGTTGGAGTTACTTTATAGATATAAGCATACTCTAACAGCACCATGATTACATATTTGTACAAATCAATTTGGTTTGGTATTGTGATCAATATGTGTTGTGTCCTAAACAAGATTACTGTACATTGCACAAATGGCTCGATGTGCCACATGTCTTTGTTTATATTTGTCAACAGCTGTTATTCAAAATGTGGTTTGTGTGTATTCTTTTAAGAACATTGATCAATGGGTATATTTAGATATGCAATAGCATCGCATGAGATGAGTTTGATGTCTAATATAGTCAGAAATTAAACATATGTTAAATACATCATTTTTTACATAATCCCCTTGATTCAATCAAGCATTTTTTATTCTAATGACTGCTCTATTCTTCACATTTTCAAGTTGATTATTCTTATAAATCGATACAGATGTGATTTAGTGCTATCCAAAATGTGTTCACTAATATATATCTATATCATTCATAGAGAGAGTTGTTGTGGGGAGCCCAGAGGGATCCAGCACTGACACTGAGCTGCCTTTGCAGTCTTCTGGTAAGTCCATTGACTCATTTATATGTCATTGAAGGTGTATTGGTAATCAATATTATGAGCATGATTCTGATGAAGCATTACATTTGAAACAAACATATAATTTACTCCTCTGATTATATATCAATTTTAGTTTAATATTGAAAGATTAAGAATTCCAATTTTCTTAGTCTACACCTTTGTTATTCAGAAGATGTATAGCATATGTTTGTTTACATTTTCAATTTTGACAACAATCATCAAGTGATACACACATGAGAAATCTTAAATGTTCAATGTACTATGCTTTTATGATTTTTAAAATAATACAAACAATAAATCGAAAATCTGAATCATTGAGAATAACAAATCTAATGTCATTTGTATGCTCCATCAAAATGATGTAAATCATAACTTTGGGTGTGTATATCTTTAATGCAACATTGATGTGTCTTTGAGCAACAGTAACATATGTTATAATATCTGATCTTAACGTGTACACAACATGTTATGTTTTACAGAGATTGATTTAACATGTGGGACGGAGGAGGAAGAGGCTCCCTTGGAGTCTGATGGTATGTGAAATATATCTAACATGTATCCAACATGTTTTTTTATTGGAAAACATTTTATTGAAGACATTCAAAGTCTACAGCTTTTGCACTTTAAAAAGGAATATTATTTTTCTGTTCAAATACACTACTGCCCCCTTTCTATATCAGGCAGCATGAAAATATGCTTTGATTATTCTTTCATTTTTTTTGGATTTCTAATTCATGCCATCATGATGTCACATGCATATTCCAGGCCAAACCACAATCATAATTTTATAATTGTACAGACAGTCATTGCTATTCATCTGAGTGCCTATATGCATACCATATCCTCATGTCATCATTGTTTAGAAATTCAAACACACTTCTAAGTATATTGCAAACATAATCAAGTTGAAATGCCTTGATTTGATTTCATGATGTATGAGATGTTAATATATTTTTATTATTTATTTCAGATGGATCCTCCACTTCTGGTCATCATTTTTCCGCCCCTGCCCAGTCCCCTGCCCAGTCCCCTGCCCAGACCCCTGCCCAGTCCCCTGCCCAGGCCCCTGCCCAGTCCCCTGCCCAGACCCCTGCCCAGGCCCCTGCCCAGTCCCCTGCCCCTTCACAGGCCCCTCCACAGACCCAAGACCCTCCCGGCCCTTCACATTTTGCCTGTCCTGTCCCTCCCAAAAAAAGCCCCTTCGTCCCCCTTCGCTGCTCTCCCCGTCTTTTGGTCCGTACAGCTACCCCACCTGCCCAGCCCCCAACTCACCACTCCCAAGCTGTACGGCCTACCCCAGAGCAGCAGCCCATCCCTCCCCAACCCAATCCCATCCCTCCCCAACCCAATCGCATCCCTTCCCCCTGTCTCAACCTTCATTGTCCTGGGTGTCGGATTGTCCTTCCCAGGCACAGCTGTAAGTATCATTCAAAATCAACATTATAAGATACTTAAAGGTATACTGAAGGCAAATTGTTTCTATTGTGATTCAAATAGAGCATGCAATGTTAATCAAATTTATAATTTACTACTCTTATCAATTATTCTTCATTCTCTTGCTATCTTTTATTCTAATAAAAATACAGAGGATAAATGGATAATATTTAAAAATTTGTTAAATAAATATACATATCAATACATACCATATGGTTATAAAAATAAAAATAAAAAAAATAAGCCGTTATGGCTAAATATAAATGTGTTAAAAGAAATTAGGAAAAAACGTAGGGCATTTAAATTATTAAAAGAAAATAGTACAGACTCAGCATACAATATTTATAAGGAATGTAACAAAGCATGCAAAAAAGCAATCAAATTAGCCAAAATTGAATATGAAAAATTAATTGCCAAGGATTCTAAGTCTAACCCTAAAAGGTTCTTTAAGTACATAAATAGCAAAAAATCTAAGAAGGATAATATAGGTACATTAAAATGTGTGGAGGGTAGCATGATAAATAATGACAGGGAGAAGGCTGAGGTACTAAACCAGTTTTTTTCTTCAGTATACACAAGAGAGGAACCATTGAATGATACTTTGGAACAGAATAGAACATGCCAGTCCATACCACTAACTGGGTTTTGTTTAGAGGATATCAGGAAAAAACTAAAAAATATTAAGGTAAATAAAACTCCAGGCCCAGATGGAATACACCCAAGGGTGTTAAGGGAACTTAGCACTGTTATAGACAAACCTTTACTCTTAATTTTTCAAGACTCATTATCCTCAGGCATGGTACCCCAGGATTGGCGTAAAGCTGATGTGGTGCCACTCTTCAAAAAGGGAAGCAGGGATGATCCAGGAAGCTATAGACCAGTTAGTCTGACATCAATAGTGGGGAAGATATTTGAAGGGATTATAAGGGATTATATTGATGAGCATATTCGTGTAAACAAGATTATGAGTTCTAATCAGCATGGCTTTAGGAGAAATAGATCATGTCAAACTAATCTAATTAGATTCTACGAGGAAGTAAGTAAAAATATAGATAAAGGGGAATCAGTTGATGTGATATACTTAGATTTTGCAAAGGCATTTGATACAGTGCCACATGAGAGATTAATGCACAAAATTAAGGGACTGGGAATAGCTGAAAATGTTAGCTCATGGATAAATAACTGGATAAAATATAGGGAGCAACGAGTAGCAGTAAATGGATCATACTCAGATTGGACAAAGGTAATCAGTGGCGTCCCCCAGGGATCAGTACTGGGCCCTGTTCTTTTTAATATTTTTATAAATGACTTGGAGCAAGGATTAAATAGCGACATCTCTATTTTTGCAGATGATACTAAGTTAAGTAAGGTCATTAGGTCAGAGCAGGATGAACTCTCTTTGCAAAGGGATTTGCTAAAATTAGAACTATGGGCAAGTGAATGGAAAATGAGATTTAATACGGAAAAATGTAAGGTTCTACATTTTGGAAGTAAAAATAAGCAGGCTATGTATTTTTTAAATGGGACAAGACTTAGCCAAACACAGGAGGAAAGGGATTTGGGAGTAGTAATAGATAACAAGCTAAAGATGAGTGCACAATGCAGGGCAGCGGCTTCAAAGGCTAATAAGATACTAGCATGTATTAAAAGAGGCATTGATTCAAGGGAGGAAAGCATAATTCTGTCATTATATAAAGCCCTGGTAAGACCTCACCTTGAGTTGGGAGTGCAGTTCTGGGGACCGATTGCTAAAAAAGATATTGCAGAACTAGAAAAAGTTCAGAGAAGGGCCACAAAGCTAATAAGGGGATTGGAGAAATTAACCTATGAGGAGAGGCTAGCCAAACTGGGTCTGTTCTCTTTAGAAAAAAGGCGCTTGAGAGGTGACATGATTACTTTATATAAATATATTCAAGGCCCATATACAGAGATGGCAGAAGCTCTTTTTATTCCAAGAAAATTGGTTCTGACAAGAGGTCATAATTTAAGGTTGGAGGAAAGGAGATTTAATCTCCTGCAACGGAAACGTTTTTTCACTGTAAGAGCAATAAAATTGTGGAACTCATTACCAAAGGAGGTAGTGAATGCCAATACCATAGATACATTTAAAAATAGTCTGGATAAATTTCTGTATATAAACAAAATTCATGGATATGATTGCTAGTATTAAATGGGTCACATTTTAATGGGGTTATTTAAGCTTAACTGGAGCTTTTTGTAAGTATTTTAGATTTGTATAGGTTGAACTCGATGGACTTCAGTCTTTTTTTCAACCTTATCT
The DNA here is from genome assembly GCF_027579735.1 of Bombina bombina. NCBI lineage: Eukaryota > Metazoa > Chordata > Amphibia > Anura > Bombinatoridae > Bombina > Bombina bombina. The sequence continues at coordinate 53,923,002 of NC_069510.1, read as the reverse complement.
ACTATGTACTATGTACTATGTACTATGTAAAGAAATGCCTATAATTATTTTGAAAATCAAAAAAGTCTGGACATAATTTCTTTATTGTTGGATGAATGTATCCATTAAAAATGGCCTGCCCTATAAACTTACATTCTTGCATTTAAAATATAGCTATAGAATTCTAACATTTCAAGAATAGGAGTAAATTAAAAATTTGTTTTAAATGTCATGCTCTATCTGAATCAGTAAATAAAATATTTTGGTTCAGTGTCCCTTTAATTTGATATCACTACATATACCAATCACCACTACTTGGATCCAACAATTTATGTACAAATGTTCATAAATTATCTCTTGTATAACCCAGTGGGAATGTAATTTCTTCTGGTTGCTATGTTTACACAGCTTGGCCTCAACGCCAAAATGTTTAAGGATAGGTGTGCCTACCACAGTATAACTAAAATATTTAAATTGCTAATGTAAGTACAATGTAAATCCTTTTACAAAATTTTATACACTCAAGCTGTAAAAGTGGATCATCGAAAACCAATTAAAGGGGACAACATGTTTGAGTAAACTGTCCCTTTAATGGTTTAGGTCTGTCTGAATAACATATTTAATGTGTAAATAATCAATTTCAACAAATTAATTTAAAGAATGATTTGTCTTTATGATGACAATGTATCTTTGCTTATTTTTTATTCTGTTGTGTAATTATCATTAATATTTTATTTATTCTTTATTTTAGGCTGTGACTCAACATGGCTCACAATAGAAGGTCTAGCACGCGTAGAGCAGGCCGTGTTGAGGAACGCAGTTGTCCTGAGAGGGATTCACGACACCGTGCATGCCCAGCTACAGGTTCAGCATTTGACTCTCCGTCAGATGATGCGTTTTATTTCAATGCTTGAATCTATAGCTGGACAGGCACAGGACGATGAAGGGGATGACCAATAAGTGGAGGATCTGGAGATGCTCCAAGGGCGCAGATAAGAATCTTCCGTCCACATGTTGATTTTCTGTTTTTTATTGTTGCCATTTGGCCTTTTTTTTATTATTGTTGTGTCTGTTGCACTCTTTTACCTTGTCATATGGCTCCAATGGGGCTATGCTGGCCCTTGGCAACTCTCTTCATGGACTGTGAGGCACTCTTTTACCTTGTCATATGGCTCCAATGGGGCTATGCTGGCCCTTGGCAACTCTCTTCATGGACTGTGATGCACTATTTGACCTTGTCATATGGCTCCAATGGGGCTATGCTGGCCCTTGGCAACTCTCTTCATGGACTGTGATGCACTATTTGACCTTGTCATATGGCTCCAATGGGGCTATGCTGGCCCTTGGCAACTCTCTTCATGGACTGTGATGCACTCTTTTACCTTGTCATATGGCTCCAATGGGGCTATGCTAGCCCTTGGCAACTCTCTTCATGGACTGTGATGCACTATTTGACCTTGTCATATGGCTCCAATGGGGCTATGCTGGCCCTTGGCAACTCTCTTCATGGACTGTGATGCACTATTTGACCTTGTCATATGGCTCCAATGGGGCTATGCTGGCCCTTGGCAACTCTCTTCATGGACTGTGATGCACTCTTTTACCTTGTCATGTGGCTCCAATGGGGCTATGCTGGCCCTTGGCAACTCTCTTCATGGACTGTGATGCACTATTTGACCTTGTCATATGGCTCCAATGGGGCTATGCTGGCCCTTGGCAACTCTCTTCATGGACTGTGATGCACTCTTTTACCTTGTCATATGGCTCCAATGGGGCTATGCTGGCCCTTGGCAACTCTCTTCATGGACTGTGATGCACTATTTGACCTTGTCATATGGCTCCAATGGGGCTATGCTGGCCCTTGGCAACTCTCTTCATGGACTGTGATGCACTCTTTTACCTTGTCAAATGGATCCAATGGGGCTATGCTGGCCCTTGGAAACTCTCTTCATGGACTGTGATGCACTATTTGACCTTGTCATATGGCTCCAATGGGGCTATGCTGGCCCTTGGCAACTCTCTTCATGGACTGTGATGCACTATTTGACCTTGTCATATGGCTCCAATGGGGCTATGCTGGCCCTTGGCAACTCTCTTCATGGACTGTGATGCACTCTTTTACCTTGTCAAATGGCTCCAATTTTCCTGATCTTTAAAAGATTATTTATAAACGTTGTTGATATTTCCTGACATACTAATAAAAGACATGTCATTCCACGATTCTTTGTCCTCTTTATTCATGTCATTGATTGAAATCTCTAGTTTATCTGGTTAATCCTTAAAGGGACCTTACCAAATATAATGGTGTTTCCTGAATCATATATGTAATACAATTGTAAATGAATTTAAGATTTACATCTCCAATTTAATTTTATTATTTGTCTTTATATATTTTTCTTAAAGCTTTATCATTGCATGATTATGATTAGCATAGTAATTTTTTTTATATATGTATATATATATTTTTATTTTTGTATATATATGTATATTGCAAATTTCACATCCATGTGTTTATTTGTAAACTCTGCGTGAATTGATGCACCTTTAACAAATGATCCCAGGATTGATACAATGAGATAATCCCTGTAAAGTGTTAATTTTATTGAAATAGTATTCTCTCTGTGTATCCTCTTTATTTATTTGTTATTTCATGTCCCTTTAAGTGATGCTGACCACAATTGTTAATGAATGGATTTCCATTTCTAAAGCGTTTTTGTCCTTTTTAAATGAACAAGGACATATAATCTTATTAATAAACAATCTTATTGTAATGTTGACAGCACATGTATTTAAATTTCAATTCTATCTTATTGTAGTAGTGTAACCAAATCAATCTCTGTGTGTAATGCGCATATTTTAGATGAGGAATATCTTTATCTAAATATTTTTTTTTTTTTTTATTTTTTTTTTTTTTGAGAAAATATCTAAATATTTTTATAAAATACTTCTCCTCCCATATATGGCTAGAGGTAGGCTGACCATATTTCAACTTGAATAAGTGACACGTTTGATCAATACATGTGTCATTATTGTTATTCCAAAACAATCTAAACATATCTTAAAACATCAATGGCATATGTATTTCTCATGTGTATCTTTTAAATGTTAAAGATATACACCATAGCTATAGTTAAAGGGACAGTCAAGTCAAAAAAGATGATTCATGATTTAAATAGGGTATGCGAGTTTAACCAACTTCCTAATTAGCTTTTATTCAACATTTAGCTTTGTTCTCTTGTTATTGTTATTTGAAAGGTAAACAGAGGAGGTTCATATGCTAAGTTCTTCGACCTTGAAGACTGCCTCTAATGTTTTTAAAATATTGACTACTATAAGGCATTAGTTCACATGTTTCATATAGATAACATTGAGATCATGCACGTAAAGTGACCTAGGAGTGAGCATTGATTGGCTAAACTGCATGTCTGTCAAAAGAACCTAAATAATGGGGCAGTCAGCAGAAGCTTAGATACAAGATAATAACAGAAGTAAAATGTATATTAATATATAACTGTGTTTGTTGTTCAAAAATGAGTAATGTGTAATAAAGGGATTAGCTATATTTTTGAAAATTCAATTTCTGGGGTTGACTGTCCCTTTAACATATAATATCTAACACATCCCTATTTTACTAATGCATCTCCTAGCATTAATTTTCTTTTAAAGGGACAGGAAACACAATAATCCAAAGATTTTCATTTATTGTAACAATATATTTCAAATTGCAATGTCGTACATAATCGTGTAACCAATATTGATTTCATTTGTACTTAAAACATGCTGCTTGCTAAATAGTTTAGTTATAAATCCTCTGCTTCTAATGAAATATCTCCTTATTTTCGATAATGTATTCTATTTTATAGATCACAGTATTTCGTTATCTATCGTGACATTCCTAGATAGCAATATAGACACATACTAGTTACTAAAATATAAATACGTTTCTTATTGATATGCCAAGCTATCAACTGAGTCCTTGTATTGGCTGCGGTTTTTCAGCGATCTCGGATGCGCCATGTTGCTTAAGACGTCACCTGCCAGGCTGTCCAATGATTCCTTGTATTGGCTGACGTTTTTACGCGATCAAGGATGCGCCTTTTATTGGATTGCGTTTTTACGTGATCAAGGATGCGCCTTTTATTGGATGGCATTTTTACGCAATCAAGGATGCGCATTTTATTGGATGGCGTTTTTACGCGATCAATGATGCGCCTTTTATTGTATTGCGTTTTTACGTGATCAAGGATGCGCCTTTTATTGGATGGCGTTTTTACGCGATCAAGGATGCGCATTTTATTGGATGGCGTTTTTACGCTATTAGGATGCGCCATTTATTGGGTTGCGTTCTTACGTGATCAAGGATGCGCCATGTTAATTAAGACGTCACATGCAAAGGTGTAAAAAACGTCTGATTGTATTACGTAGTCCCGCAATATTTGTTTGGGCACGTTACACACGTTTGTGAATGAGAAGACAAGTTCAAAACCATGGCGAATATGGATTGTGTGCATCATGTAACATTGTTGACCCATAGCTGATAAAGAACACAACATTCTGTTTTGCTGGCTGTCTGGTTGAATAAACGAATGAAAGCAAAATGTTTTCATGCATAAGATGTTTCGAGGCAAGTGCAAATCCCTAAATATAGTCTATCTTGTTTAATATGTTTGTCAACAATATGTTCCTTTTTATGAAAAATGACTGTGTTGTGTTTAATTTTAAAGATATCGAATTCATAAATATGCGCTATTGTATTAGAATAAAGTAATCAATATGCATTTATCTTTATCATATGCTAAATATATGAGATGCCGACTTCTTCTAAATGTTATTTCGTCGTATATTTTATTAAAGGTTCATTATACACTCACATTAAAAACCAAATTTATTTATTTTGTCTCTAGTTATATAGTCCATTGTTTACCAAATACATGTCTACTTTTGCTTATGTTTAAATAACATTTAAGTAATTTTCAGACTCCTCACCAAGCCTCAAAGTTTGATGTGAGAACCATCTCCAGCTTGCTCCTGTTTGTGTAAAGGGTCTTCTCATATGTTAATGATGGGGTATTGTCTGGTTTTATGGTTGGAATGGGGTTGACATCTATCTTTTCAATAGAGATAACCAGATTTTCTTTGAAAGTGTTTAAAGCTTTTTAATATTGATTTTGATATCAGTATATGTTAATCTTTTGGTTTCTAGTAGTGTCTATTACATGCAGTTCTGTTAAAAAGATTGTATACTGTCCCTTTAATGCAAATGTTGATTTTTGTATCATTTATGAGTTCCACATTGGTTAATCTCCAAATATATTTATATTTTTTTTTTGACTCCTAAAAGGACTTTAAACCATATTCATTGTTAAAACAAATGTCTTTCTAAAAACAAACAAACACAATAATGTCTCTTTAAGAAAATAGACTTTATTTAACACGTCAATAGAAATCTTTTTTCAATATTTCTTGTTTGAACAAGTACATGTAGATATACCAACAATCACCAAATATTATATGTTAGCATATGTAATTATTTTAAAGGGACAGTCTAGAAAACAAATAATGATTTTCATTATTAAAAAAGCAAATTTTGTAATATAAATGATAAAGGTTTCTCACCAATTAATCATTTTTCTCTGGTTAATTTGATTTGCTAGCTAAACCTATGAGGTTTGTGTGCTCATTTCTTAGAGCTTGAAGAGTGCATGTAATCAGAATGCAATTTGACCACTAGAGGGCATTTTGAGAGCATTTTTATATATAATACCTTGAGCTCATACAGCATATTTACCATGTATTGATCATTGATTGTCTAAAATGTTGTTATGTCAGAACAACAAATAAGTGGTCATTTTTCATAGGCATAGATACAAGGGTAAGCACATAAGTCACACTTATTTCTCCATGTTTTTGTTTCAAACTTGATAATGCGTAATACAGTGTTTTCTTTGTAATCAATAATGTTCTGACTGTCCCTTTAAGCTGTGTTATTGGCATTCAAACAGTCATATGCCATCATGGATAATTGTAATGGTAATTTTGTTTGAGATTAGGGAAACAGTTTGGACATCACATCACAGAAACCAATCAATATCATGAACAAGGATAGGTATGTGATGATGTGGTGTCCACACACTTATAACCCACACTCTGCAAACAATCTGCCTCCATGGACCCGGTCCCATAGAAGTAGATTATATACAGAGTGTGGTCCACAAGTGTCAGAAAACCACATCATCACATACCTAGCCATTACACATTAAATAAAAACGAAATAAACATCTCAAAAAATACTTACTTCCTCTTCCTTCCCCTCTTCCCACGAGGCTGAGGCTCTGGGAGGGGCAACTGCCGCCTCTGACGAGTTCTCATCGGAGATGTTGTGGGAAGAGTGGAAGGAAGAGTACTGGGACGACCAAGGTGAGGAGGAGTAGATGGCCCAGGAGGAGATGGCCCGGCAGATGGCCCAGGAGGAGATGGCCCGGCAGATGGCCCAGGTGGAGATGGCCCAGCAGATGGCTCGACAGATGGCCCGGCAGATGGCCCAGCAGGAGGCCCAGGAGCAGATGGCCCAGCAGGAGGCCCAGCAGATGGCGGCCCAGGAGCAGATGGCCCAGCAGATGGCGGCCCAGGAGCAGATGGCCCAGCAGGAGGCCCAGCAGGAGGCGGCCCAGGAGCAGATGGCCCAGCAGATGGCGGCCCAGGAGCAGATGGCCCAGCAGGAGGCAGACCAGCAGGAGGCAGACCAGCAGAAGGCGGCAGACCAGCATGCGCCTCCCGGAAGAAATTAAACATCTCTTGTTGTAGTTGAAAACTCCTGTTTTGGCCTTCTTCTGTTCTAGTAAGGATGTGTATGATTTGGGTTTGGCCTTCTCGAATGCCACTGAGCTCTTCAATAATTCTACTTCTGCCTTGGATATTTTCGATCCGGGAGGTACGCATCTGGTCTATGTAGTCTAGTAACACCCGCACCTCAGCTATTTCCTCCTGTTGTGCACGGCGGGGTGCCGTGCATGGCGGCCTGCTGGTGCACGGCGGCCTGCTGGTGCTTGAGGGGCCTCTTCATCTGCTTCCGGGGCCTCTTCCTCAAGGGGTGCCTCTTCCTCAAGGGGTGCCTCTTCCTCAAGGGGGGCCTCTTCTCTCCGAGGTGGAGATTCATCCCCACCACTCTCATACCGGGGAAAAGGAGGAGCCTGTAGTTGCTGTGCTGCCTCCTCCCCAGACTCTGTATATTTGAAAAAGAAAGAAAATGTATATATTAGCATATTTCAAAATAAAGCTTTAAATTATTTTGGTTACGATACAATTACAAATGCAGCCTCATTAATCCACTTTGAAATCTAACAATCAATACGATTTCCGCATTTTCTAAACCGTGTTTGTGATATCTCTGGTCAATCTGAATGTTTTTGCGTTTGTTTTCAGTCTGTTTAAATGCACACCTAACCTATAGCCTAGATACTAATGTAACCGCAAAGTAATTGTGAATGCGTTTACGTAATAATGTGTTAAACAGCGTAATAGCATTAATCGTATCCTTAAAGGGACATGAAACCCAATGTTTTTTCTTTCCTGATTTAGAAAGAGCATACAATTATAAGCAACTTTCTAATTTACTTCTATTATCTAATTTGCTTCATTCTCTTGATATTCTTTGCTGAAAAGCATATCTAGATATGCTAAGTAGCTGCTGATTGGTAGCTGCACATAGCTGCCTCCTGTGATTGGTTCACCGTGTGCATGGCTATTTCTAAATTAAAGTATATCTAAAGAATGAAGCAAATTAGGTAATATAATTAAATTGGAATGTTGTTTAAAATTGTATTCTCTGCCTTAATCATGAAAGAAAATGTTTAAGTATAATGTCCCTTTAAATACATTCGGATGGTAATTTATTCTTAAATGAGCTTACCGTCAGATGAGAGTGGCAGGTTCCCGGTATCGATTCCTCCGATACCGACTATGTCCACCTCGGAGATGCTGGGACGCAACATTTCCTCCCATCGGCAGTACTCAACTATCAGTGCAGGGCCGCCACTGGTTCCTGCGGCATGTTGGGACTCCCGGGTTATTTTTTTTTTAAGATCCATCTTGCAGTCCCGGTAGCGATGTTTAATAGAGTCCATATCTCTGTTTCGGCCCCCCACTGCATTAACTGCATCCCTTATCTCCTGCCAGAGCTTCCTCTTCTCACTCGGGGTGGTCTTCTGATGCTGCAGCCTCCTATACCTGCCCATATAGGCTTCTACGAGGGCCTCCTTTTCCTCCATAGAAAACCTCGCCTCCCTAGTCACCTTGGCCTTCCCCTGTGACGATGCCCTCTGTTTCCCGGACTGTGAAGCCCTACTCTGTCCGCCACTGGGCCCAGCCACTTGTTCATCTTGAACCAAGTGGCTGGGTCCACCCACCGCTTCCACCCCCGCTTCCTGCCCCCCTTCCTGCCCTGTTCCTCTCCCCCTCCCTCTCCTCCCCCCTCTACCTCTCCCCTGACTAATCTCCTGCCTGCCCTTAATTTTAACACTAAAATCACCAAAAATAAAAAACACCAAGATTACAAGAAATAAATGAAATTATCAAAAATAAAAACAATTAACCTAATCTAATAGCCCTATAAAAATAAAAAGCCCCCCCAAAATAATAAAAAAAAAACCTAGCCTACAATAAACTACCAATAGCCCTTAAAAGGGCCTTTTGTAGGGCATTGCCCTAAAGAAGTTAGCTCTTTTACCTGTAAAAAAATACAAAGTCCCCCCAACAGTAAAACCCACCATCCAACCAACCCCCCAAAATTAAAAACCTAACTGTAAAAAAAAACTAAGCTACCCATTGCCCCCAAAGGGGCATTTGTATAGGCATTGCCCTTAAAAGGGCATTTAACTCTTTTGCATTGCCCTTAAAAGCCCAAACCCTAATCTTAAAAAAAGACATCCATCTCTATCCAGGCGGCGAGGTCTTCATCCAGGCAGCAAGGTCTTCATCCATCCCGGGGGCGTCTTCTATCTTCATCCCGGGGGCGTGGAGCAGAGCCATCCTGGAAGCCGATGCCATTCTGCACGGAGCGTCCTCTTCATACGGTCGTCGCCCTACACAGAAGTTAAATGCAAGGTAGCCATTTGAGAGCTACTGAAATCCTATTGGCTGATTTAAAAACCAATAAGATTTCAGTAGCTCTCATCTTATTGGCTGTTTTGAACAGCCAATAGGATTTCAGAAGCTCTCATCCTATTGGGGGATTTGAATTTGAAAAATCAAATCAGCCAATAGGAATGCAAGGTAAGCTATTTTGAAACGGCTACATTGCATTCAACTTCAGTGTACGGTGGCGACCGTATGAAGAGGACGCCGCAGGATAGCATCGGCTTTCAGGATGGCTCCACTCCGTGCCGCCGGGATGAAGATAGAAGACGCCCCTGGGATGGATGAAGACCTCACTGCCTGGATGGAGATGGATGTCCGGACTTCAGAATCCGTGAGTAGATCTTCTGCACTTAGTGTTAGGGTTTTTTTTTTATTTTTGGGGTGTTTTTTTTTTAAGATTAGGGTTTGGGCATTGAAAAAGAGCTGAATGCTACTGATTTAAACAGCTAATAGGATTTCAGTAGCTCTCATCCTATTGGCTGATTTGAATTTGAAGAATCAAATCAGCCAATAGAAATTCAAGGGATGCCATCTTTAATCGCGTACCTTGAATTTACTATTCAGTGTACGGTGGAGATCGTACAAAGCGGATCCTCCATGCTATATGGCTCAGCGGTTGCCAGTCTTCAGTTCCAGGGTCGCCGGTCTTCAGTTCCAGGATTGCCGGTCTTCAGTTCCAGGCTCACTGGTCTTCAGCACCGCGGTCATCTGTCTTCAGCTCCGCCCTCCGCTCTGCGACGGATTGTTCCTGGAAGAAGAAAGAAGAGGTCGCCGCTTGGAAGAAGACTTCACTGCCTGGAACAGGACCTTCTCCGCCGGAGAACCTGGGGGTTATACTTAGGGGTTTTTTTTGGGAAGGGGGGTTTGTTTTATTTAGATTAGGGATGGGCAGTAAAAGAGCTAAATGCCCTTTTAAGAGCAATGTCCAAACAAATGCCCTTTTAAGGGCAATGGGTAGTTTAGGTTTTTTAGTGTTAGGTTCTTTAATTTTGGGGGGTTTGGTGGGTGGGGCGGGTTTACTGTTAGAGGGGGACTTTGTATATTTTTTGTAAAATGGCTGATTATCTTGGGGCAATGCCCTGCAAAAAGCCCTTTTAAGGGCTACTGGTAGTTTATTCTTAGAGTAGGATGTTTTTATTTTGGGGGGGGGCGCTTTTTTATTTTCATAGGGATTTGGTTTAATTTTGTAAAATTTGGTAATTTGATTTTTTATTTTCTTTAATGTTAGCCATTTTTAATTTTTTGTAAACTTTTTTTTTTTATGTTTTGTAACTTTAGAATTTATTAGCTTAGGTAATTTGAGTTAATTTAAGGGGGTGTTAGGTTAGGTGGTGTTAGGTTAGGGTACTTATTTATTTAAATAGATATTTGCGCTAATAAGTTAATTAGGTTTATTGCGATGTGGGAGTTTTGTGGTTCAGGGGTTAATAGGGTAAATAGGTGTATTGCGATGTAGGGGTTTTGCAGTTTAGGGGTTAATAGGATAATTAGGTTTATTGCGATGTGGGGGTTTTGCGGTTTAGAGGTTAATAGGGTAAATTAGGTGTATTCCGATGTGGGTGGTTGACAGTTAAGTGATTAAGGAGTTAATTACTTTATTATTTAGGGATGTGGGGGTTTGCGGTGTATGTGTTAATACTTTGTGTAGGAGGTTGGTTATTTTTGTTATATTTCTTGCGGGCGTGTTTTGTTTTTTTAAATACTTGATGCGGGCGGTTAGTTTTTTTTTTAAATTCTTGATGCAAGCGTTTTTTTTGTTTGTTTTTTTTTTAAATACTTGATGCGGGCGGTTAGTTTTTGCTTTTGTAATGCTCTGTTTGCCTTCGCTGCATCCACCGGGATGCAGTTTACGATACATCCCGGTGGATTACGAAAATGGCAGGGTGGTGAAAGAATCCACCTTCGCTGCATCTAGGTGAATTATTTTGTCCTCGCGCTGCCAACATTCCATTGAGGATGCATGCGCAACTGCCAATGGCAACGGACATTACAAACGCAATTATAGTATAGATAATTTCGTTCATTTTTTGTAATCTTAATGTTTTTTATTTTTTTGATTTTAGTTTTAATTATTTTTGGTAAACTTAGATTATTTATATTTTTCGTAGGATATTTTTTTTAAATTTTTTTTCATAGTGTTAGTTTTTTTAAATTTGTAATTTAGATATTTTAATTGGTAGTATTTTTTATTTTATTAGAATAGTTATGTTAGGTTAATTTATAGTTTAATGTTAGGTTTATATTTTTTTCACAGGTAAGTTTTTATTTATTTAAATAGAGTTATATTGTAATTTTTATTTAAAGTTAGGGGGGGTGTTAGGTTTAGGGGTTAATAGTTTAATTTAGTGTTTTGCGATGTGGGGGGCTGGTGGTTTAGGGCTTAATAGGTTTATTTAGTGGTGGAGATGTAGGAGGCCGGAGGTTTAGGATTTAATAACTTTATTTAGTGGCGGCAATGTCGGTGAGTGGCGAAATAGGGGTTAATAGCTTTTATTAGTGGCGGCGATGTCAGGGTGCGGGGGAATAGGGGTTAATATATTTAAATAGTGTTGGTGATGTGGGTGGGCAGCAGATTAGGGGTTAATAACTTTATTGAATAGTCGGCAGATTAAGGATTAATAGGTTTAATATAGTGTTTGCGATGCGGGAGGGTGGCAGTTTAGGGGTTAACAGGTAGTTTATGGGTGTTAGTGTACTTTGTAACACTTTAGTTATGAGTTTTGTGAAAAAATTTTGTTGAACAAAATCTATAACTACTGCTTTCAGATGGCAGTATGGATCATGTCGTATAGGCTGTAACGCAAGCTTTTTAGCTTTACCGCACAACCTGTAATACCGTCGCTATGGAAATCCCACACAAAAACGTTATTTTTTTTTAGTGCGGGACTGACGTTGCGTTACAGGCTAAAATGCTTGCGGTATAGCTATACTGACATGACTCCCAATAGTGCGTTCCTGCTTTTACCCTGAAATTGCCATTTTTTCAGCGTTAAAAACCACAATGCAAAACTCGTAATCTAGGTGTAATTTGGAAACCTCATTGCCAGGCCCATTCAAAGAACTTGAAGAATATTGTATACATTCTAATTTCCTCCTTAATCTTTCAAAATCTTAACTCCTCAATGTCACAATACCACCTGCAATAATTACAGACACAGCCTTACATTGCTATACAGTCTCATAAACTGAAATATCTGGGTAACTTTTTAACAACACATCCACATGTTTTATTCTAATTATAAACAAAATTATATCTTTAAAGATTTATCTAGTTGGAATAATAAGTCCTTTTCATGGATCGGTAGGAACCATGTTCTTAAAATGAATATTTTGCCTCGTATTCGATTCCTCTCCCAAAATGTACGCTGCTGGGATTTAAAGGGGCCATGTCCTAATTATTAGGAACTCCCACCTGGAGGACTCAGGTGTGGGAGTTCCTTTAAAAACTCACTCAGCCCATAACTCTGGACTGAGTTATTGCCTTACCTACCTTGTTCCTTGCTCTAGAGACCAAATCATATCTGGTATGCTCATCTTGCTCCAGAGACCAAGCATATTACCTTGTACCTGTGCAAGCTCACCTAGCTCCAGAGACTAAGCATTTTTACCTGGTACCTGCATATACTCAACTTGCTCCAGAGACCAAGCATACTTACTGTGTACCTGCGTATGCTCACCTTGTTTCAGACACCATCCATACTTGCCTGATACCGGTGTATGCACACCTTGTTGCAGAGACCAAGCATAATTACCTTGCACCTGCGTACGCTCACCTGGCTCCTGAAAAACAAACAGACTTGTCTGCTACCTGTGTATGCTCACCTTGTTCCAGAAGATATACCTATCTGGTATTCCGTGACAGTCTCACCAAGGGTACCCGCTGTGTATCCTGTGCCTGCTGAAAAATCTGTGTCTACCATACCAGTGACAGCCTTCATAAAACCAACTGCGCCTGCTGTACCTAACTGGTATCCCATGACAGTCTCGCCAACAGTGAAATAACAAAGAGAATTTAAACTAATACACTAAAATGCTGTTTGACCCTAAAAAACACTATACTGTCCAACAAATAGTCAGCTAGATTACAAGTTTTGCGTTATGAGGGGTGCGGTACTAACTTGCAAGTTATTGTCACCGCTCACTTACCTACAGCGCTGGTATTACAGGTTTACAAAAACCCGGTGTTAACAGGCAAGAAGCGAGCATAAAGCAAAATTGAACTCCATACCGCAATCCAATACCAGCGCTGCAGTGAGCTGCTGTAAGCTGGTTTTACGTGCTTGTGCGCAATTTCCCCATAGACATCAATGGGGAGAGCCGGCTGAAAAAAAAGCCTAACACCTGCAAAAAAGCAGCGTAAAGCTCCGTAACGCAGCCCCATTGATTCCTATGGGGAAACTACATTTATGTTTACACCTAACACCCTAACATAAACCCCGAGTCTAAACACCCCTAATCTTATACTTATTAACCCCTAATCTGCCGCCCCCCACATCGCGGACACCTACATTATATTTATTAACCCCTAATCTGCCGCTCCGTACATCGCCGCCACTATAATAAACATATTAACCCCTAAACCGCCGTACTCCCACATCACAAACACTAGCTAAATATTATTAACCCCTAATCTGCCGCCCCTAACATCGCCGCCACCTACCTACATTTATTAACTCCTAATCTGCCGCCCCCAACGTCGCCGCCACTATACTAAATTTATTAACCCCTAAACCTAAGTCTAACCTTAACCCTAACACCCCCTAACTTAAAGGGACACTCAATCAAAATTAAACTTTCATTATTCAGATAGAGCAGCAATTTTAAACAACTTTCCAATTAACTTCCATTAACAAAATGTGCACAGTCTTTTTATATTTAAACTTTTTGAGTCACCAGCTCCTACTGAGCATGTGCAAGAATAAGTGTGTATGCATTTGTGAATGGCTGATGGCTGTCACATGGTACAGGGGGAGTGGAAAAAGACATAACTTTTAAAATTGTCAGAAAAAAATCTACTACTCATTTGAAGTTCAGACTTCATTTGTAGTTCAGAAGTGCTATTGCATTGTCTTGTTATCTTGCATTTGTTGATCATGCAAATCTACAGTGTTGACTGGTCCTTTAAATATAATTAAAATAAATCTAAATAAAAATTACTATCATTACCTAAATAATTCCTATTTAAAACAAAATACTTACCTGTAAAATAAACCCTAAGCTATCTACAATATAACTAATAGTTACATTGTAGCTATCTTAGGTTTTATTTTTATTTCACAGCTAAGTTTGTATTTATTTTAAATAGGTAGAATAGTTAGTAAATAGTTATTAACTATTTAATAACTACCTAGCTAAAATAAATACAAATTTACCTGTAAAATAAAACCTAACCTGAGTTACACTAACACCTAACCTTACACTACAATTAAATAAATTACATTTATTAAATACAATTAACTAAATTACAAAACAAAACAAAACACTAAATTACACAAAATAAAAAAAGAAATTATCAGATATTTAAACTAATTACACCTAATCTAACAGCCCTATGAAAATAAAAAAAGCACCCCAACATAAAAAAACCTAGCCTAAACTAAACTACCAATAGCCCTTAAAAGGGCCTTTTGCGTTGCATTGCCCCAAATAAATCAGCTCTTTTACCTGTAAAAAAAAATACAAACAACCCCCCAAAAGTAAAACCCACCACCCACACAACCAACCTGTCAGGGTTTTTACCTGTTTTGTTTGCCATGTGCTGCTGGCAGCCATTTTACTCACCTCTCTTGCAGACTATGGTGCATTTTGGGGAATGCTGCTCATTTCCTGCACTTCCTTTTATGGCCAGACTGGTGTGCATCATCCATGTGAGACAGGATGCAGTCTCAGAATTGTGATGTCATCACTTATTATTTAAAGGGCCTTTGTTCAGTATGCTTTGCCTTTGCGTTGTATCAGACCTGTTTGTGAGAGCTCCTGTATATTACCTGGCTATCAGACGTCCCTCATGGTTCCTGATCCCTGGCTTGTTCCTGACTCTGCTGTTTTCCTTGTTCCTGATTCCGGCTCGTCTGACTACTCGCTTTGGCTCCTGACTCGGCTCGTCTGACTACCAGCTCTGGTTTTTTATTCCTGGATTGTTATTTGACTTGTGGACTTTTTATTATTTTTTGCTATTAATAAAGGTGTGATTATTTTTGCACTTCTCGTCTCAGTCTGATTCCTGGCACCCTGACACAACCCCCCAAATAAAATCCTAACTAAAAACACCTAAGCTCCCCATTGCCCTGAAAAGGGCATTTGGATGGGCATTGCCCTTAAAAGGGCATTTAGCTCTTTTTCAAGTGCCAAAACCCTAATCTAAAAATAAAACCCACCCAATAAACCCTTAAAAAAACCTAACACTAACCCCCGAAAATCCACTTACAGTTTTGAAGACCGGACATCCATCCTCAACGAAGCCAGAAGAAGTCTTGATCCAAGCGGCAAGAAGTCCTCAATGAAGCCGGGAGAAGTCTTCATCCAAGCCTGCAGAAGTGGTCCTCCAGACGGGCAGAAGTCTTCATCCAGACGGCATCTTCTATCTTCATTCATCTGGCACGGAGCAGGTCCATCTTCAAGACATCCGGCACGGAGCATCCTCTTCTTATGATGGCTCTTCTGGAATGAAGATTCCTTTAAGTGATGTCATCCAAGATGGTGTCCCTTGAATTCCGATTGGCTGATAGAATTCTATCAGCCAATCGGAATTAAAGGTGAAAAAATCCTATTGGCTGTTTAGTTTAGACTAGGGTTTTTTTTATTTTTGGGGGGCTTTTTTATTTTGATAGGGCTATTAGATTAGGTGTAATTAGTTTAAATATCTGATAATTTCTTTTTTTATTTTGTGTAATTTAGTGTTTTTTTGTTGTAATTTAGGTAATTGTATTTAATTAATGTAATTTATTTAATTGTAGTGTAAGGTTAGGTATTATTGTAGGACATGTTAGGTTTTATTTTACAGGTACATTTGTATTTATTTTAGCTAGGTAGTTAGTAAATAGTTAATAACTATTTACTAACTATTCTACCTAGTTAAAATAAATACAAACTTGCCTATTAAATAAAAATAAAACCTAAGATAGCTACAATGTAACTATTAGTTATATTGTAGCTAGCTTAGGGTTTATTTTACAGGTAGGAATTATTTAGGTAATGATAGATTTATTTTAATTATATTTAAGCTAGGGGTGTTAGGGTTAGACTTAGGTTTAGGGTTAATAAAGTTAGTATAGTGGCGACGACGTTGGGGGCGGCAGATTAGGGGTTAATAAATGTAGGTAGGTGGTGGTGATGTTAGGGGCAGCAGATTATGGGTTAATAATATTTAACTAGTGTTTGTGATGCGGGAGTGCAGCGGTTTAGGGGTTAATATGTTTATTACAGTGACGGCAATGTCCGGAGCGGCAGATTAGGGGTTAATAATTTTATTTTAGTGTTTGCGATGCGGGAGGGCCTCGGTTTAGGGGTTAATAGGTAGTTTATGGGTGTTAGTGTACTTTTTAGCACTTTAGTTATGAGTTTTATGTTACGGCGTTGTAGCATAAAATTCATAACTACTGACTTTCAGTTTACAGTATGGATCTTGGCGGTATAGGCTGTACCGCTCACTTGAAAAGGGACTTTTTGAAAGCTGCGGTAATTACGTTGCGTTACGGCCAAAAAAGTGTGCGGTGCAGCTAAACCTGCAAGACTCGCAATACCAGCGGTAGTGAAAAAGAGCCATAACGCTGCTTTTTCACTCATACAGCAAAACTCGTAATCTAGCCGAGTGTTAACTGTTAAAAGGAGAAAAGGGTAGGGAGCGCAAAAAGAAGTAATACAAATATTCAATCAATATGATATTTAAAAAGCATGTATTTATTATACAGATAAATAACCTCAAGACATTAAAAATAATATAAAATGATGTAAAATAGGATAAAAGTCCCCTAAATCTTATAAAAAAAGGAGAGTAAGCAAGTTGTTTCTATATGATCTATATTGTGTTTTCAAATTAGTATGAAATTAGTTTCGACAGTCAGTATCCAATCTGTTGCAGCAGTCAATATCCGCTGTTATATGCAGAAATGGCAAATTGTAATCCAATATTTAGTGTTAAAAGATGCCTGAGCTATAACTCTAGAATGTAGTGAATGTCAAAGTGTAAATCTTATCAGCTGATGATCAGTGTGCCGAGGTGTATCAGGCGGTTTCCCTTTTATGTAAATTCAAAAATAGTAAAGCAGCATCCCCAAAGCACTCCAAAAGAATAAATGCTAATTACCAATATAATAAGGTCCCATCCCACAAGACAGATGGGAAAGTTAAAACTTAACTTTTAATACCAAATTAGAGATAAAAATTAAATACCACACTTGATAAAAACATCTTAAAATAAATAAAAATAGATACAGGCATGTGCGGTCAAATGAACAAATTATTACCTATAGCAACCTATCAAAGATCATCAAATATCATTCAAGTACAAAGTGGATAACTATCCCCATTTAGCTGTGTTACAAAAGGCCCCTAACTATGGTCTATCAGTGACTCATAAGCCTCCCAAGGGAGCATAATAGGGTGGCAATCTGCTATGCTCATGTGTAACCCCAGTGCAATTACGTAAAAATAACTGTGTGTTACTGTACTAGTCTAAAAAAAACCCCCATATAATTCAAGACAATATTGCCAAATCTGTACGGTTCCCAAAACTACCGTAAAGATCCTTGGCCAGGACCGGACCATGCCAGAAACACTGCTGCTTTGTCAAAGGCAAAGTAATTGTATTTGTTCCAAGTTTAAAAAGGCTGCATCAGCCAATCATATCATGTCGCCAAAATTCCTACCTATCTGACACCTAGATTACAAGTTTTGCATGATAGAGCGTGCAAAATGAACGCAACAAAAGTTGTGTTATTTCACCCTCCATAGCGCTGCCATTACAAGTTTTTGAAAAGCCACCTTGTACGAGTGATATGATGGCGATGAGCTCCATACAGCACAAAATCCAAGAGCTGCTATGACGTGCTCGTCCACGCTTTCCCCATAGACATCAATGGGGAGAGAGTGTTAGAAAAAAAACTAACACCTGATACGCGGAATGAAAATCTTCGTAATGCAGCCCCATTGATGTCTATGGGGAAAAAAAGTTATGTTTAAACCTAACACCCTAACATATACCCCATGTCTAAACACCCCTAATCTGCTGCCCCCGACATCGACGTCACCTAAATAAAGTTATTAACCCCTAATCTTCCGCTCACGATATCGCAGCCACCAAAATAAATTTATTAACCCCTAATCTGCCGCTCCCGATATCGCGGCCACTATAATAAGTTTATTAACCCCTATTCCCCGCACCCCAACATCGCCCCCACTCTAATAAAGATATTAACCGCTATTCCACCACTCCCCGACATCGCCACCACTAAATAAAGGTATTAACCCCTAAACCTCTGGCCTCCCACATTACTGCAAATAAATAAACCTATTAACCCCTAAACTGACAGCCCCCCACATTGCAAACAACTAAATTAAACTATTAACCCCTAAATTTAACACACCCCTAACTTTAAATTAAAATTACAAGATATATATAAGAGAAAAGAGGACAGAGTTAATGCTACTTAAAGTCTGCATCCCTTAAAAAGTTATATATTACCAAGGATAGAAAAAGAACAAAGTGAGATAAGGTACTGTCACTTTAAAGAAAGGGGCAATTGCACACAGGATATATATTAGTAAAATACATTTATTTAAAAAAACTATCAATCAAATTTTGCTCAGCAATCCAGAACAAAAAAAAACTTATAACACACAACTAAACCAAACTCAATAGCAAGACAAGTAGAAAACTGTACCCTATTACAATGTATAAAAACAAAATGCGGCACAAAGCTACTGAGTGCTATCCTCTGGGGACTGTGTGAGTAATAAAAACCTTGAGTGCAGCAATTTGGCTGCAGTCGCTCCTCCTGAGGACTTTTGTGCAGCATTTTGCTCTCATACATTGTAATAGAGTACAGTTTTCTACTTGTCTTGCACGTTAATACATATAAAATATAATATAAATTAAAAGAAAAACAAATATCAACACTGAAATTTTATTTTAGACATTAAATAGAAAATAAAATTATCTACATCATGATATAAAATTAATAGACACATTTTTTTTAGATTAGGGCTTTTTTTGCTTTTTTTTAATTGGCACTAAAGAGCTGATTGCCCTTTTATGGGCAATGCCCATACAAATGCCCCTTTGGGGGCAATGGGTAGCTTATGTATTTTTAGAGTTAGATCTTTTTTAATTTGGGGGGGTTTACTGTTAGGGAGTAATTTGTATTTTTGTAATTTTAGATTTTTTTTATTTTTCGTAAAAAAAAAAAAAAATTTCCTAGTGTTAGGATTTTTTAATTTTGTAATTTAGGTTTTTTATTTTTGGTATTTTTTTTTTTTTTTTAAATAGAAATGTTAGTTTTATTTATAGTTTAAGCTTATGTTTTATTTACTTCACAGGTAAGTTTTTCTTTATATATTAGTTATATTGTAACTTTAATTTAAAGTTAGGGGGGTGTTAGGCTTATAATATTATAATATTATAATATTTTAATTTAGTTTGTCGCGATGTGGATGTTTGGTGGTTTAGGGGTTAATAGGTTTAGTTTAGTATTTGTGATGCAAGGGGGCAGTGGATTAGGGGTTAATAGGTTTATTTAGGTGTTAGTGATGCAGTGGGTGGCGGATTAGGGGTTAATAGGTTTATTGTAGAGTTGGTGATGTCGGGGGCAGCGGATTAGGGGTTAATAGTTTTATTGTAATGTTGGCGATGTCGGGGGTGTCGGCTTAGGGGTTAATAGGTTTATTTAGTGTTGGTGATGTCGGGACTGGCACTGCACATAAGGATATGTGTACTGTATTTACATAACTAAAAATTATTCAATAACTTCAGCCAGGGCTGCAGGGCTTTTTATGACCTTCATTGCCCACTCTGAAAGGGGCCTTTCAGAAAGCTGACCTTAGGAAAAAATGTATTTAAGTGGGATGTCAGCTACATAATTTTGTCATTCTACATGGGTGATACAGTGTATAAATGACCATCTTTCTTTTTTAAGCTAGAACAGTATTTGTATTCCTATTTTATTTTAAAAACTGTTTTGCATTTGTGTGTAATTGTGTTTAACTCCTTTTTTTAACAATTTTTTTCATAATAAATGTTCCTTTATTAAGTTTTTGCCTTTGTCTAATATTTGGACCACGTTGCTGAAGAGACTGGTAAACACAGTACTTTGTATTTTAGATTGATTTTTGCTAAATTGTGTATTGGGATTTTTAATCTGTTTGTCTGGTTTTTTTTTTTAAGAATTCCCATTTAATAATCTTAAAGTGGTGGCAACAGAGATAGTTTAGTATGGGTGGCATTAAAGGAGAATGTGTGCATATACAGTATCTAGGTCTAGTACAGACTAGAGAGTGTTTGTTAACCCTTGCACCACCTGAACTAAGTCACAGGTTTGCCTGGAGTGGCCAGACTGTGACAAACTGGTTCAGGTGGAAGGGTAAATTTCTGTGTTTGGTTAACCCTGTATGTCACACTATCCTTATGGGGGTCCAAGAAAAGGTTTGAATTCACCCTGCAGTATCATCAGTATGTAAGTTGTCCTATGCAGCTGATTTACTAAATAATGGAGAGGTCAGTGAGCTTTAGTGAATTAGCTGTATAAAATAACATAAGAAACAGTCAGGCTAGAAAGAGTGGAGAAGTTCGACAACACTGCTAATGAGTTTTCCCACTGCAAACCCCATGTGCATTAAATTCAATATAGATGTGGAAAGCTACACGGTTTCAGTAGAGTTGTTTAATTCAAACCCTTTTGAAATATGCTGTATTTATATCAACCTTTTCCATACATTTAAAGGGACATGGAACAGTGCTCCTTTAGTTAAAAAATGCTAAAATGTAAAAAACAGATTGTGTTTTATAAAACAGTAAACAAAGTGTAGTTTTGTCTTTAGTGAGATAAGAGAGAAGACATTACAGAACTTAAGTTCTACAGTCACATGATTTTTGCAGGAAAAGTCCTCTACAGAGTATTGGCAAGAAACAGTCTGGAGCTATTGTAGGTATCTTCTAGCAACCATCTCAAAGGTAAAAGGGACATAAAACCCAATTTTTTTCTTTCATGATTCAGATAAAGCATATCATTTTAAATAACTTTCAAGTTTATTTCTATTTTCACATTTTCTTCATTTTCTTGTTGTCATTTTTTGAAAACCAGGAAGGTAATTTCAGGAGTGTGCACATGTCTACAGTACTATATGGCAGCAGTTTTGCAACAGTGTTATACATTAGCAAGAGCACTAGATGGCAGTACTGTTTCCTGTCATGCATTGCACCAGACATGTGCACACTACCTAGCTAGATATTGCTTCAACAAAGAATAACAAGAGAACAAAGCAAATTTGATCATAGAAGTATATTAGAAAGTTTTTAAAATTATATTCTCTATCTACATCACGAAAGAACAAAATTGTGTTTCACATCCCTTTAAGCTACTCCTTTGTCTTCCTATAGAGACAACAGCCCACTTTTGGTCCTATGACAGTAAGTAATGGACTCTATACAAATGAATGTAAAAAAAGAAATAAAAGGTAAAATACACATTGCACTGATCTCTATTAAAGGGATATGAAATCCATTTTTTTTCCTTTCATGATTCAGATAGCGCAGCAATTTTAAACAACTTACTAATTTACTCCCTTTATCAATTTTCTTTGTTCTCTTGGTATCTTTATTTGAAAAGCAGGCATGTAAGCTAAGGAGCCAGCCAGTTTTTGGTTCAGCACCTACTGATTGGTGGCTAAATTTCAAATAAAGATACCAAAAGAATGAAGAAAAATTTATAATAGAAGTAAATTGGAAGTTGCTTAAAATTACATGCTGTATCTGAATCATGAAAGAAAAAAAATTGGGTTTCATATCCCTTTAAAAGCGAGATTACAGGGGCGGAGCCTAGACTAGCATGATGGTGGACGCATGAACTAAATGCTCCGGGTGCAATTAGCACAGAAAGTGTAGAGACATTATTAATATGCACAATAAGTGACCATAAAACACTACCGGACTGCTCCTGGACAAGCAATATACTGAGGCGGTTGCAACATTCCGAGGTATACAGGCGCAAACACAGTGAATTCAAGCTGACCAACCCCACATAATGGCGCCCTAAGCGTTGCCTGCAGGGCACATAAAGTGCGAATTCACAGAGGGAAAATACCTGACCTAACGATCCCCACACTGAGCCGACAGCCACCGGACAGGACATCCGCTATGCCGAGCGGAGTGATGACAGGCTCACAAGCGCCTTTCTGAGAAGATGCGGTAAGAAGCTTATAAGGGGGACGCCATAATACACACTCAGCCACGTGGGAGCCCTGGCGGGCGCGGACATTGACTTAGAACAATAAAATCCTGAAGCACCAATTACTTTAAAAATAATACCTGACAAAAACGGCCTTACTGATTTTAACAATGTGGCTAAAGTGAAGAATCAGACATAGGGAGTACAGGGGATAAAAAGCAGAAACAAGCTATAAAACGCTTCTCATAGAGATCAAGTGCATTAGTATAAAGAGCTACATAAAGGCAGAATTAAAGCATCTAAGCTCCCAACAGCTTTCTCAAGCTAGCTACGAATAAAAGAGGAAAAGAGTACACAAATTTTTAGACCCTAAAACACACTGCACTAACGATTTTCCCATGACTCCCATGCAACTAAGCCAGTACTAACAAGACCCTCACAAGCATTACAGTCTTAGGGCAGCTCTGCTAATAATCTTATAACAATCTTATAACAAGGACACAATCTGCAAACTCTAATACAAAGCAACAACCTGCTGGATTAATTCATCTATAATTCTAAACAATGTCAGTTAGAAGACATAGTAAGTCAGGGGTTACAAACAAACCTGCTGTTGCGGATATCTTTCTTAAAGCTCAGAAAGGAGATAAACTACTAGAGAAAAGTGGAAATATTACAAAGGAAGAGATGGAGGAGGTCACAGAAAGTATTTCCCCAGGAAATGGCGATACACCTGTAACTATAAAAGACATTAAAAATCTTGTCTCCAAACAAGATATAACCAACATCTTTGATAAAATGTGGGCAAAAATGGATGCACTCCAGAATACTGTCACAAACAGCCTTACAGAAATCAAGCAAGACATCACAGAATTAGGCACCAGATTAGAGTCTTTGGAAGGAAAGGAAGAAACAATGGAAGAAGATATTTCTTCTATCAATCAACAACTAACTGAACACCAACAGGAATTGTCAGAGATTAATGACAAATTAGAGGATCTAGAGAATAGGAGTCGGAGGTGTAACATCCGCCCAAAAGGGATCCCAGAAACAATCATAACTCCAGACCTACGTAACTATCTATCGCATCTATTTCAAACTGTCACAGGCTCAACAGAAGAGGGGAAATTCCAGATGGAAAGAGCTCATAGAGCTCTAAGAGCAAAACCTAAAGATACGGAACCCCCAAGAGATGTGATAGTCAAATTCCTTCGCTTTCAAGAAAAAGAGGAGATCATGGCGGCGGCGAGGAAAAACCCAACATTTAAATTTCAAGGGTCAATTGTACAATTTTATCAAGATCTCTGCATCAAGACTCTACAGAAGAGATTCGCCCTCCGCCCACTGACACAACTTCTGAGGAAAAATCAAATTATGTACAGATGGGAATTCCCTTTTGCTCTGCTCATACATCACGAAGGCAGTACTATCTCCATCAGAGAGAAACAAGACATTTCAGCTATTTGTCAACGGTTGAAATTAGAATGCCCAGAGATCCCAGACACTTCTAAAGACAACTTCAGAGACCGTCCGCAACCGCCAAGAAGCACAATTCAACAAGGACGTTGGACTAAAGTATCCAAAAGAAAGCAGAAGACATGAGAGCCTTTCCAAGCCCAGAGATTGGTATAATAGTTTTTGAGGGTAACTATGTCTTTGCCTGCTCCTGGGCGGGAGAAAAGATTCTAGGATACATGACTTTGACCAGTGAACTTATTTGAAAATAATGAGAGGTCTCTGAGAGGTGATGCGGAGTAGAAGAGCCATATGTGTCATAATAGTCAAAGATGCCTCTGCTTACCTCCTAAGCAGGAAACAGAAATGGTTGAAAATGGTTAGCTATTAGAGAGAGACCTTTAATAAATGAATGTTCCAGCCGCTGAGTAATATAAGTTCTCCCACAGCACACTTCAGTACGGAGGAACAGTTCTGTCTCATAAACAACAGACTATTGGTCACTAAACGACCATAGAACTACTTTACATATTTGCTGAAATTTAATCATAGATATACTAGGCTAAATTGCACACTTAGTTAGAAAGTAGTGACAATGCATTTCTACAGTAAATGTTTTATTGTGATTTTTTCGTTTACAAATTTAACTTTGTTTAATGTTTGGTTTTGTTTTATCGTTCCAAGTACCGTCGAGCAGAGGTCAAGAAAGTTTCTCCATGCCATAATGGGCCAGAAGGTAGTGACAACCATACTAGAACACCATCACAGACATGGGATTCAGGTACAAGAGGGGGAGGGAGAGGATATTTGTAGATGGAGTCTAATTTACAGATAATATCACACAATGTCAGAGGTCTAAACACCAATGTAAAGAGAAAAATAGCACTCACTCAGTATAGCAACATGAAGGCCAAAATTATCTTCTTACAAGAAACCCATTTTACACACAACCAAATACCTGCATATTGGAATAAACACTATACACAAAATTACCATTCCACAACCGATACAAAAAAGAGAGGGGTGTCAATTCTTCTTCATAATTCCCTTTCATTTACAAAAGAAGAAGTGATAAAAGATAAAGAGGGTAGATTTCTCATACTGAGAGGTAATATACAAGGCACACAAATGACACTTTGCAATATTTATGCACCTAACGTGCAACAACATGAATTTTTCACTAAACTTTCACATTTATTGACCCAATGGTCACAGACCCTGATGATAGTAGCCGGAGATTTTAATGTGAATTTAAAGATATTGCGAGAAACTGGTAACGTTAGATTATCGAACAAACAATGTAGACTTAACTCTATTACTAAGGCTATCAGGGAGACGCTGGAATCTCATAATGTAGTCAACACCTGGACGACACTCTATGGCCAGACTAACGATCACACATATTACTCTCCAGCTCATAAAATCTACACCAAACTTGATTATATATATATTAGCCAGATAATGCTACCTAACTTAATTTCTTCATCGATCCATGCTTCAGCATGGTCTGACCACTCTATAGTACAGATTCAGTTGAAGGGACTCACAGACGTTAACAGGCAGAAATCATGGACATATGACCCTATGCTAGTAAAACAGCCAGACATCCGCACCAGAGTTCTCGATGGTCTCAGAGAATTCTGGAAATTTAATGTTACTCCCTCAATTAAACCAGCAATGGTGTGGGCTGCTCACAAACCATATCTGAGAGGGCTGCTTATAAAAGAAAAAAATTTATTTATGAAAAAAACCAGGTCTGTGATTATTACACTACAACAAGAAATTGAAGAATTAGAAAAGTTACACCGAAACACACTATCCCAGTTAACCTACATCACCCTAACCAATAAAAGAAAAGAGCTCGCCAAAATTCTTACTGACAACTCCATGAGAGCTATACACAGATTAAAGTCCTATTACTTCTTATATGCAAACAAACCAGATAGGTATTTAGCTAACAGATTAAGGGAAAAAACAAAATCCTTCAAAATAGCACAACTACAAAAATCAAATGGCACATTGACATCCCAACCACAAGAAATTGTGGAATGCTTTGCTCAATATTATGAATCCCTGTATGACGGGAAAAAGGTCTCCCACTCACTACAGACAACACAACTTAGACAGAGTCTGTTAGAGACAGCAGATTTGCCTAGACTTGACGAACAAGACGCAAAAGCTTTAGATGAAGAGATAACTATAGTAGAAATAGCAAATGCTATCAAAGAACTCAAAATAGGTAAAGCGGCAGGTCCTGACGGACTATCTGGGGATTATTATAAATTATTTAAAACGGACTTAACCACTCATCTACACAAATTCTGTAACGATATTCTGAAAGGCACACCAATCCCCCCGGAATTACTCCAGGCTAAAATTATTGTCATTCCCAAACCGGGGAAAAGCCCCAAATTAGTACAAAATTATAGGCCAATCTCATTAATAAATCAGGATGTGAAAATCTTCACAAAAATCCTAGCAAACAGACTTAAACATCTCCTGCCTTCATTAGTTCACCCAGACCAAGTGGGCTTTATTAAAGATCGTGAAGCACCTGACAATATTAGGCGCACAATAGCCCTGGTCGAATATCTGAAGACTACAAAAACGCCTTCTCTGCTCCTAGCTTTGGATGCAGAGAAGGCGTTTGACAGAGTGGATTGGGTGTACATGGTGGCGGTCTTGGAACACTTGGGTTTTGGTAGTGGATTCATAGAGGCGATTAAAAATATCTACTCTAATCCCATAGCAACAATTAGAGCGGCGGGTTATCAATCTAGACCTATCCAGATACTAAACGGAACACGCCAGGGATGCCCATTATCGCCATTATTATTCGCTCTGTGCGTGGAACCTCTGGCAGCGTGTATACGAAAGTCCATAGACATTCATGGGGTTAGATTAAATAGGGAAGAATATAAACTAACTTTATTTGCAGATGATATTCTGTTGTCGCTTACTAGACCATTGATGTCCCTACCTAATCTCTATCATATTTTAAACGACTTTTCTAGGGTTTCTAGTTTCAAAATAAACTCTGAAAAATGTGAAGCACTTCCTCTAGCGATACCAGAACATACACGGAAACTGATAGAAACTAATTTTGACTTTAAATGGACCAACCGTTCCCTTAAATACCTAGGAATTAATATCACAGACACGCCAGAAGCTTATCTATTTAGAGCCCTTCCCATTAAGGTCCCACTAAAGGACTTAGAAGAACTGCAGTCTGAATTTCTCAAATTTATTCGCGGGCACAAATTGACTAGAATACCCGCTTACCTATTAAAACTACATAAACAATTGGGAGGAATAGGGGTCCCTAATCTACGAGACTATTACCAAGCGGCTAGGCTTGCGCAATGTGCATTGTTAGGTAAAGACTGTAGGAAAATGATGTGGCCCAATGTCGAGGCGGATATTGGAGGCCTAAACAATCCAGGTGACATACTATGGAGCCCGTCTACCACAAAAACGCAATCACTAGCTAAACTAAAAATTACAGAACACTCTAAAGTAATATGGAGATCATTGACTAAAGCGTGGAAATTACTCTCACCACATACAACCATTGGGGGTGCTACTCCCTCTAGACTTTCAAAAACAAATAGCTAAATGGGAAAATAAGGGTCTATATCGGGTGGCAGATTTTATAGATAAGGGGAAAGTGCTGACATACACACAATTGAGGGATAAAATTAGCCCTATTACACTGCACTGGTTTTTGTATCATCAAATTACACACGCTATACATAAATACAGACAGGGTGCTTCTTCCTCCCCATACACTACCTTAGAACAGATGATACTGACACCGGGTAGGAACAAAAAAATGATCACGAGACTATACCTGGCTATCCAAGAGGCGAAGAACACTACAAAACAAAAACTGCACAATAAGTGGGAACTAGATCTAGATATAACATATACTGACGAGGAGTGGAGACAGATATTTCTCTCACAAAGCAAAAATCTAGTAGGGGCTGATCTCATTGAGAATACGTTAAAAACCGCATATCGCTGGTACCTCACACCACTAACAACCTCACATTTTGACCCTCAGAGTAATAGATTATGCTACAGAGGCTGCACAGGGATAGGCACCTACTTACACATGTGGTGGGGATGCCCGTTGATACAGCCCATATGGGATAAAGTAACGCAGCTGATTAAGAATACACTAGACGACTCAATCACACTCTCAGCTGCAAAAGCCTTGCTCCACATCCCTATAGTCTCACTAAACTCAGCCACTAACAAATGGATTAATATAGTATGCACAGCCACCAGAATGTGCATAGCTAGGAAATGGAAGGTGGGAGCGCCGGAATGGTGCGAAATATTGGACAAAATTGAGAGTATCTATACTATGTCTGAGTCAGTAGCATGGGTTCAATATAATTCATTAAGCTTCCAAAATATTTGGATTCACTGGATTCTAAAAAGACATAGTTACACGAGATAGGCTGGTACACTCCTAGGAGTTCAAGGAGCCTCTGGTGATTTATACAAGCCGAAAAGTATCAATCTCCATATGATCATGGAAGAAGTTTATTCAAAGATTACTAAAAAATAGCACTGCTCGACGGGAAAGGTACTTAGTTAATCACTAAACCTAGTTTAGAAATTTTTGTTAGAGAGGGGAAGAAGGGGGGTGGGGGAAAATGTTGAGAGTTGGGGGGAAAAAAAAAATGACAATTATTGGAAATTCAGTAAAATGTACAGTATGTAATATGTATATATAAACCTATATATAGGGGAGTGTCTATTATTGTACGGTTGCATGCTGTATTGCTATGATGTAATAGTTATGAAACATTAATAAAAAATATTTCAACTAAAAGCGAGATTACAAGTGAGGCGCAACAGACTTTGCGCTAGTCCAATGGCGAATTCACAATCCATTTTACTCACGCTGATATTACAAGTCGTGAGAAATCGCCTGGGTAGCGCTTGCTGATTGGTGGCTGAATGTGTTTTTAATGTGTTTTGTGCCACTTTTTTGTTTTGCAAAACTGTTAACCAGAGCTCTGAAGATGCGCTATCCCTATGAGCATTAACTTCAATTGCGCTCAAATGATTGAGTTTACTTCAACTTATAATGCTAGCGCAACACCCAAGGTTCACATACAGATGCAATAAATCCCTTTTCGCGGATGTGTAGCTGCTAGCGTGACACTCGTAATCTGGCCCTTAGTGGGGGGTTTTATTACAATAATGAAACAGATTTATTTATATTCCCTTTAAATCAGGGGTGTCAAACTCATTTGAGTCACTGGCCATTTTCTATACAAGTGCAAATCATTTGAGCCACACACGACCTACATATCTTGCTATCGCTTTGTTTGTTGTTTGTGAATTATATTGAGTTTCTTTAAAATTATATTCTTTGGCAACACTAATTGATTCTTTGCAAATAACGCCAGTTTGACACCCCTGCTTTAAATCTAATTATATAGATTGAATAGCATTTATGCACTGCCACCTAGTGGTACTTGCTAGTACTACACAGTATAGAACTTGGCAATCTCTGTTCTTACTCAATAAGCTGATTGAAGAGAGTGGGGGTAACAAAGAAGATAAATGAAGCGCAGTACAGAGCTGTAAACAGCCAGCTGGAGCCTAGATGACAACAATTATGAACTACTTGGCAGAGAAACTCTGAGGATACTGTGTAATAAATCTTCAAGGAACAACAAACTAAGACAGGGGATGTAACTTGGATTTCTGCAAAATTACAAAAGCCAAATAAAACCACATGTGCTCTGTTTATGTGAGGCTATTGTGCTTTTGACCATCTATTAGTCTGTATAAAGCCGTAGTGCGGAAGGACATGATCGGCTGTAGTGGACCTGAAGCGGAGTGGGTCATAAGCAGCGTCCGCTGCTTCATAAATCGACCCCCTAAACCCCACCTATGGGGACTGGGTCTTTATGTAGAATGCAATGTATAGAGACTTCTATTGAGACATGGATTTGAGCTTAGGAGACTATGGTCTAGTGGTTAAAGACTATCACAATGCACCTAAATGGTTATTCTAGTGGGAAAATAGAGTTTTCTGTTTGGTATAAACAATAAAAAAATGTTCTTTATGCACTTTGTTTTACCTCTGAAAAGGAGTTAATCATAGTTAAAGGGACATTAAACACTAAATAAATGCTAAATAGAAAAATGTATCCAAAGCAAAGCCCGAGAATAACATGCAGATGTTTTTTTCAATATTAGTTGTTTAAATATTGGAGCCATAAGTATACATTTTTAGTGTTCATAAAGCACTTGCTGCTGCCATGTTGTAACTTAGGTTTCTTCTCTGCTGAGTCCAATTAGGGACAGTTATAAATGGCACACCAATGACTGTGTGGAATATAACAGTGAACAGGTTTGGAGTCTTCACTTTTATTTTTAACAGGAATATAAAAGATGCCAATTTTTAGAATTAAACTACATTAAAAAAGGGACAGACAGGTGTGTAAACAGGGTTCTCAGTGGTCTCAAGACTAGGCCTACCACTAGTGGGGACTGGTGGGCTGGTGTCTGGCCCATCTGTGTGCTACCCCCCCTACTACAAATCAGGGCTCTCAATGTATGGAAAGTGTAAGGAATGTGTTAGCATTTGGCTGTCACATAATGCAGTGAAAGTAGAAATAGACATGACTTTGACATTTGTCAGAAAAAAATCTACTACTCATTTGAATGTCAGACTAAGTGCAATTGCATTGTCTATTTATCATGCATGTCTTAATTATGCAAATATTCTGTATTTATTGGTCCTTTAAGTAAAGTCTCAGTGGAGACTTTTATTAACAACATAATATTAAATAAAGTTGGTAAATATCACAGAAGCAGGTACTTCTAAAGACTGGCGAAGACAGGTGCTGCGGGAGGTTGGTAGAAACAGCAATCTTAGAACAAAGCAGACAGGTAACTCCAGAGCTTGATGCACTAAAATCTCTCAAACACTGTAGGCAGTAATCTCTTAGCAGGCTATACCAGGTAACAGCAAGCTGGAGTTATACTGAGTCAGGCTATACCAGGTAACAGCAAGCTGGAGTTATACTGAGTCAGGCTATACCAGGTAACAGCAAGCTGGAGTTATACTGAGTCAGGCTATACCAGGTAACAGCAAGCTGGAGTTATACTGAGGAAGGCTATATCAGGTAACAGCAAGCTGGAGTTATACTGAGGAAGGCTATACCAGGTAACAGCAAGCTGGAGTTATACTGAGGCAGGCTATACCAGGTAACAGTAAGATAGAGTTATACTGAGGCAGGTTATACCAGGTAACAGCAAGCTGGGGATATACTGAGTCAGGCTATACCAGATAACAGCAAGCTGGAGTTATACTGAGGCAGGCTATACCAGGTAACAGTAAGATAGAGTTATACTGAGGCAGGCTATACAAGGTAACAGCAAGCTGGAGTTATACTGAGGCAGGCTATACAAGGTAACAGCAAGCTGGAGTTATACTGAGGAAGGCTATATCAGGTAACAGCAAGCTGGAGTTATACTGAGGAAGGCTATATCAGGTAACAGCAAGCTGGAGATATACTGAGGAAGGCTATATCAGGTAACAGCAAGCTGGAGTTATACTGAGGCAGGCTATACAAGGTAACAGCAAGCTGGAGTTATACTGAGGCAGTCTATACAAGATAACAGCAAGCTGGAGTTATACTGAGGCAGGCTATACAAGGTAACAGCAAGCTGGAGTTATACTGAGGCAGGCTATACAAGGTAACAGCAAGCTGGAGTTATACTGAGGCAGGCTATACAAGGTGACAGCAAGCTGGAGTTATACTGAGGAAGGCTATACAAGAAAACAGCAAGCTGGAAATATACTCAGGCAGGCTATACTAGGTAACAGCAAGCTGGAGATATACTGAGGCAGGCTATACCAGTAAGCGGAAGTTATACTGAGACAAGCTTTACCAGGTAACAGTAAGCTGAAGTTATACTGAGACAGGCTATACCAGCTAACAGCAAGCTGGTGATATACTGAGGCAGGCTATACCAGGTAACAGTAAGATAGAGTTATACTGAGGCAGGTTATACCAGGTAACAGCAAGCTGGGGATATACTGAGACAGGCTATACCAGATAACAGCAAGCTGGAGTTATACTGAGGCAGGCTATACCAGGTTACAGCAAGCAGGAGATATACTGGGGCCGGCTATACCAGGTAACAGCAAGCTGGAGATATACTGAGGAAGGCTATACCAGATAACAGTAAGCTAGAGTTATACTGAGGCAGGTTATACCAGGTAACAGTAAGTTGAAACTATATTGAGACAAGCTATACCAGGTAACAGTAAGTTGTAGTTATACTGAGGCAGGCTATACTAGGTAACAGCAAGCTGGAGATATACTGAGACAGGCTATACCAGGTATCAGTAAGCTGGAGTTATACTGAGGCAGGCTATAACAGGTAACTGTGTGCTGGAGTTATACTGAGGCAGGCTATATCAGGTAACAGTAAGCTGGAGTTATACTAAGGCAGGCTATACCAGGTAATAGTAAGCTAGAGTTATACTGAGGCAGGCTATATCAGGTAACAGTAAGCTGGATATATACTAAAGCATGCTATACCAGGTAACTGTAAGCTGGAGTTATACTGAGGCAGTCTATACCAGGTAACTGTATGCTGGAGTTATACTTAGGCAGAGTAAACCAGGTAACAGTAAGGTAGAGCTATACTAAGGCAGGCTACACCACTAAACAGCAAGCTGGGGATATACTGAGGCATGTTATACCAGGTAACAGCAAGCTGGATATATTCTTAGGCAGGCTATACCAGGTAACAGCAAGCTGAGATATACTGAGGTAGGCTATACCAGTTAACAGCAAGCTGGAGATATACTGAGGCAGGCTATACCAGGTAACAGTAAGCTGAAGTTATACTGAGGTAAGCTATATCAGGAAACAGTAAGCTGGAGTTATACTGAGGCAGGCTATACCAGGTAACAGCAAGATGGAATTATACTGAGGCAGGCTATACCTGATAACAGCAAGCTGGGGATATACTGAGGCAGGCTACACTAGGTAACAGCAAGCTGGAGATATACTGAGGCATGCTATACCATACCAGGTAACAGTAAGCTGGAGTTATGCTGAGGCAGGCTATACCAGGTAACAGTTAGCTGGAGTTATACTGAAGCAGGCTATACCAGGTAACATTAAGCTGGAATTATACTGAGACAGGCTATACCAAGTAACAGCAAGCTGGAGTTATACTGAAGCAGGCTATACCAGGTAACAGCAAGCTGGAGTTATACTGAAGCAGGCTATACCAGGTAACAGCAAGCTGGTGTTATGCTGAGGCAGAGGCAGGCTATACCAGGTAACAGCCAGCTGGAGTTATACCAAGGCAAGCTATACCAGGTAAGAGTAAGCTTGAGATATACTGAGGTAGGCTATACCAGGTAACTGTAAGCTGGAGATATACTGAGGCAGGCTATATCAGGTAACTGCAAGCTGGAGATATACTTAGGCAGGCTATACAAGGAAACAGTAAGCTGGAGTTATACTGAGGCAGGCTTTACCAGGTAACAGCCAGCTGGAGTTATACTAAGGCAGGCTATACCAGGTAGCAGTAAGCTGGAGATATAATGAGGCAGGCTATACCAGGTAACTGTAAGCTGGAGATATACTGAGGCAGGCTATATCAGGTAACTACAAGCTGAAGATATAATTAGGCAGGCTATACAAGGAAACAGTAAGCTGGAGTTATACTGAGGCAGGCTATACCAGGTAACAGCAAGCTGGAGTTATACTGAGGCAGGCTATACAAGGTAACAGCAAGCTGGAGTTATACTGAGGCATTCTATACCAGGTAATCACAAGCTGGAGTTATACTGAGTCAGGCTATACAGGTAAAAGCAAGCTGAAGTTATACTGAGGCAGCTAAACCATGTAACAGTAAGCTAGAGTTATACTGAGGCAGGCTATACCAGGTAACTGTATGCTTGAGTTATACTTAGGAAGGCTATACCAGGAAACAGCAAGCTGGGGATATACTGAGGCATGTTATACCAGGTAACAGCAAGCTGGAGATATACTGATGCAGGCTATACCAGGTAGCAGCAAACTGGAGATATACTGATGCAGGCTATACCAGGTATCAGTAAGCTGGAGATATACTGATGCAGGCTATACCAGGTAGCAGCAAACTGGAGATATACTGATGCAGGCTATACCAGGTATCAGCAAACTGGAGATATACTGATGCAGGCTATACCAGGTAACAGCAAGCTGGAGATATACTGATGCAGGCTATACCAGGTATCAGTAAGCTGGAGTTATACTGATGCAAGCTATACCAGTTAAAAGTAAGCTAAAGCTATACTGAGACAAGCTCTACCAGGTAACAGTAAGCTGGAGTTATTCTTAGGTAGGCTATACCAGGCAACAGCAAGCTGGAGATATACTGAGTCAGTCTATACCAGGTAAAAATAAGCTGGAGTTATACTGAGGCAGGCTATACCAGGTAACTGTATGCTGGAGTTATAATGAGGCAGGCTATACCAGGTAACAACAAGCTGGAGTTATACTGAGGCAGGCTATACAAGGTAACAGCAAGCTGGAGTTATACTAAGGCAGGCTATACAAGGTAACAGCAAGCTGGAGTTATACTGAGGCAGGCTATACCAGGTAACAGCAAGCTGGAAATATACTCAGGCAGGCTATACTAGGTAACAGCAAGCTGGAGATATACTGAGGCAGGATATACCAGGTAACAGTAAGCTGGAGATATACTGAGACAAGCTTTACCAGGTAACAGTAAGCTGAAGTCATACTGAGGCAGGCTATACCAAGAAACAGGAACCTGGGGATATACTAAGGCAGGTTATACCAGGTAACAGTAAGCTGGAGTTATACTCAGCCAGGCTATACAAGGTAACAGCAGGCTGGAAATATAATGAGGCAGGCTATACCAGGTAACAGAAAGCTGGTGATATACTGAGGTAGGCTATTCCAGGTAACAGTAAGCTGAAGTTATACTGAGGCAAACTTTACCAGGTAACAGTAAGCTAAAGTTATACTGAGGCAGGCTATACCAGGTAACAGCAAGCTGGATATATACTGTGGCAGGCTATACCAGGTAGCAGCAAGCTGGAGATATACTGAGGTAGGCTATACCAGTTAACAGCAAGCTGGAGATATACTGAGGAAGGCTATACCAGGTAACAGTAAGCTGGAGTTATATTGAAGAAGGCTAAACAAGGTAACAGCAAGCTGGAAATATACTCAGGCAGGCTATACCAGCTAAAGCAAGCTGGAGATATACTGAGGCAGGTTACCCCAGGTAACAGTAAGCTTAAGTTATACTGAGGCAAGCTTTACCAGGTAACAGTAAGCTGAAGTTATACTGAGGCAGACTGTACCAGGTAACAGCAAGCAGGGGATATACTGGGGCAGGATATACCATGTAACAGCAAGCTAGATTTATACTGAGGCAGGCTATACCAGGTAACAGTAAGCGGAAATTATATTGAGGCAAGCTATACCAGGAAACAGTAAGCTGCAGTTATACTGAGGAAAGCTATACCAGGTATCAGTAAGCTAAAGTTATACTGAGGCAAGCTTTACCAGGTAACAGTAAGCTGGAGTTATACTGAGGCATTCTATGCCAGGTAAGAGCAAGCTGGATATATACTTTGGCAGGCTATACCAAGTAACAGTAAGCTGGAGATATACTGAGGTAGGCTATACAAGTTAACAGTAAGCTGGAGATATACTGAGGCAGGCTATACCAGGTAACACTAAGCTGGAGTTATACTGAGGAAGGCTAAACAAGGTAACAGCTAGCTGGAAATATACTCAGGCAGGCTATACCAGGTAAAAGCAAGCTGGAGATATACTGAGGCAGGCTATACCAGGTAACAGTAAGCTGAAGTTATACTGAGGCAAGCTTTACCAGGTGCTGAAGTTATACTGCGGCAGGCTGTACCAGGTAACAGCAAACAGGGGATATACTGGGGCAGGCTATACCACGTAACAGCAAGCTGGAGATATACTGAGGGAGGCTATACCAGGAAACAGTAAGCTAGATTTATACTGAGGCAGGCTATACCAGGTAACAGTAAGCTGAAATTATATTGAGGCAAGCTATACCAGATAACAGTAAGCTGGAGTTATACTGAGGCAGGCTATACTAGGTAAAGAGCAAGCTGGATATTTACTGAGAGAGGCTATATCAGGTAACAGTAAGCTGGAGTTATACTAAGGCAGGCTATACCAGGAACTAGTAAACTATAGTTATACTGAGGCAGGCTATATCAGGTAACAGTAAGCTGGATATATACTAAAGCATGCTATACCAGGTAACAGCAAGCTGGAGTTATACTGAGGCAGGCTATACAAGGTAACAGCAAGCTGGAGTTATACTGAGGAAGGCTATACAAGATAACATCAAGCTGGAAATATACTCAGGCAGGCTATACTAGGTAACTGTATGATGGAGTTATAATGAGGCAGGCTATACCAGGTAACAACAAGCTGGAGTTATACTGAGGCAGGCTATACAAGGTAACAGCAAGCTGGAGTTATACTAAGGCAGGCTATACAAGGTAACAGCAAGCTGGAGTTATACTGAGGCAGGCTATACAAGGTAACAGCAAGCTGGAAATATACTCAGGCAGGCTATACTAGGTAACAGCAAGCTGGAGATATACTGAGGCAGGCTATACCAGGTAACAGTAAGCTGAAGTTATACTGAGACAAGCTTTACCAGGTAACAGTAAGCTGAAGTCATACTGAGGCAGGCTATACCAAGAAACAGGAACCTGGGGATATACTAAGGCAGGTTATACCAGGTAACAGTAAGCTGGAGTTATACTCAGCCAGGCTATACAAGGTAACAGCAGGCTGGAAATATAATGAGGCAGGCTATACCAGGTAACAGAAAGCTGGTGATATACTGAGGTAGGCTATACCAGGTAACAGTAAGCTGAAGTTATACTGAGGCAAACTTTACCAGGTAACAGTAAGCTAAAGTTATACTGAGGCAGGCTATACCAGGTAACAACAAGCTGGATATATACTGTGGCAGGCTATACCAGGTAGCAGCA
This sequence comes from Bombina bombina, assembly GCF_027579735.1. Taxonomy (NCBI): domain Eukaryota; kingdom Metazoa; phylum Chordata; class Amphibia; order Anura; family Bombinatoridae; genus Bombina; species Bombina bombina. The sequence goes on along the minus strand of NC_069510.1, from coordinate 53,885,991 downwards.
AGCTGGAGATATACTGAGGTAGGCTATACCAGTTAACAGCAAGCTGGAGATATACTGAGGCAGGCTATACCAGGTAACAGTAAGCTGGAGTTATATTGAGGAAGGCTAAACAAAGTAACAGCAAGCTGGAAATATACTCAGGCAGGCTATACCAGGTAAAAGCAAGCTGGAGATATACTGAGGCAGGTTACCCCAGGTGACAGTAAGCTTAAGTTATACTGAGGCAAGCTTTACCAGGTAACAGTAAGCTGAAGTTATACTGAGGCAGACTGTACCAGGTAACAGCAAGCAGGGGATATACTGGGGCAGGCTATACCATGTAACAGCAAGCTAGATTTAGACTGAGGCAGGCTATACCAGGTAACAGTAAGCGGAAATTATATTGAGGCAAGCTATACCAGGAAACAGTAAGCTGGAGTTATACTGAGGCAGGCTATACCAGGTAGCAGTAAGCTAAAGTTATACAGAGGCAAGCTTAACCAGGTAACAGTAAGCTGGAGTTATACTGAGGCATTCTATGCCAGGTAAGAGCAAGCTGGATATATACTTTTGAAAGGCTATACCAAGTAACAGTAAGCTGGAGATATACTGAGGTAGGTTATACGAGTTAACAGCAAGCTGGAGATATACTGAGGCAGGCTATACCAGGTAACACTAAACTGGAGTTATACTGAGGAAGGCTAAACAAGGTAACAGCAAGCTGGAAATATACTCAGGCAGGCTATACCAGGTAAAAGCAAGCTGGAGATATACTGAGGCAGGCTATACCAGGTAACAGTAAGCTGAAGTTATACTGAGGCAAGCTTTACCAGGTGCTGAAGTTATACTGCGGCAGGCTGTACCAGGTAACAGCAAACAGGGGATATACTGGGGCAGGCTATACCACGTAACAGCAAGCTGGAGATATACTGAGGGAGGCTATACCAGGAAACAGTAAGCTAGATTTATACTGAGGCAGGCTATACCAGGTAACAGTAAGCTGAAATTATATTGAGGCAAGCTATACCAGGTAACAGTAAGCTGGAGTTATACTGAGGCAGGCTATACTAGGTAAAGAGCAAGCTGGATATTTACTGAGAGAGGCTATACCAGGTAACAGTAAGCTGGAGTTATAATGACGCAGGCTATACCAGGAATTAGTAAACTATAGTTATACTGAGGCAGGCTATATCAGGTAACAGTAAGCTGGATATATACTAAAGCATGCTATACCAGGTAACTGTAAACTGGAGTTATACTGAGGCAGTCTATACCAGGTAACTGTATGCTGGAGTTATACTGAGGCAGACTAAACTAGGTAACAGTAAGCTAGAGCTATAGTAATGCAGGCTATACCAGTTAACAGGAAGCTGGGGATATACTGAGGCAGGCTATATCAGGTAACAGCAAGCTGGAGATATACTGAGGTAGGCTATACCAGTTGACAGCAAGCTGGAGATATAGTGAGGCAGGCTATACCAGGTAACAGTAAGCTGAAGTTATACTGAGGTAAGCTATATCAGGAAACAGTAGGCTGGAGTTATACTGAGGCAGGCTATACCAGGTAACAGCAAGCTGGAGTTATACTGAAGCAGGCTATACCAGGTAACAGCAAGCTGGAGCTATACTGAGGCAGGCTATACCAGGTAACAGCAAGTTGGGGTTATACTGAGGCAGGCTATACCAGGTAACAGCCAGCTGGAGTTATACTGAGGCAGGCTATACCAGGTAACAGTAAGTTGGAGTTATACTGAGGCAAACTTTACCAGGTAACAGTAAGCTAAAGTTATACTCAGCCAGGCTATACAAGGTAACAGCAGGCTGGAAATATAATGAGGCAGGCTATACCAGGTAACAGAAAGCTGGTGATATACTGAGGTAGGCTATACCAGGTAACAGTAAGCTGAAGTTAAACTGAGGCAAACTTTACCAGGTAACAGTAAGCTAAAGTTATACTGAGGCAGGCTATACAAGGTAACAGCAAGCTGGATATATACTGTGGCAGGCTATACTAGGTAGCAGCAAGCTGGAGATATACTGAGGTAGGCTATACCAGTTAACAGCAAGCTGGAGATATACTGAGGCAGGCTATACCAGGTAACAGTAAGCTGGAGTTATATTGAGGAAGGCTAAACAAGGTGACAGCAAGCTGGAAATATACTCAGGCAGGCTAAACCAGGTAAAAGCAAGCTGGAGATATACTGAGGCAGGTTACCCCAGGTAACAGTAAGCTTAAGTTATACTGAGGCAAGCTTTACCAGGTAACAGTAAGCTGAAGTTATACTGAGGCAGACTGTACCAGGTAACAGCAAGCAGGGGATATACTGGGGCAGGCTATACCACGTAACAGCAAGCTAGATTTATACTGAGGCAGGCTATACCAGGTAACAGTAAGCGGAAATTATATTGAGGCAAGCTATACCAGGAAACAGTAAGCTGGAGTTATACTGAGGCAAGCTATACCAGGTAGCAGTAAGCTAAAGTTATACTGAGGCAAGCTATACCAGTTAACAGTAAGCTGGAGTTATACTGAGGCATTTTATGCCAGGTAAGAGCAAGCTGGAGATATACTGAGGCAGGCTATACCAGGTAACAGTAAGCTGGAGATATACTGAGGTAGGCTATACAAGTTAACAGCAAGTTGGAGATATACTGAGGCAGGCTATACCAGGTAACACTAAGCTGGAGTTATACTGAGGAAGGCTAAACAAGGTAACAGCAAGCGGGAAATATACTCAGGCAGGCTATACCAGGTAAAAGCAAGCTGGAGATATACTGAGACAGGCTATACCAGGTAACAGTAAGCTGAAGTTATACTGAGGCAGACTGTACAAGGTAACAGCAAACAGGGGATATACTGGGGCAGGCTATACCACGTAACAGCAAGCTGGAGATATACTGAGGGAGGTTATACCAGGAAACAGTAAGCTAGATTTATACTGAGGCAGGCTATACCAGGTAACAGTAAGCTGAAATTATATTGAGGCAAGCTGTACCAGGTAACAGTAAGCTGGAATTATACTGAGGCAGGCTATACTAGGTAAAGAGCAAGCTGGATATTTACTGAGAGAGGCTATACCAGGTAACAGTAAGCTGGAGTTATACTGACGCAGGCTATACCAGGAACTAGTAAACTATAGTTATACTGAGGCAGGCTATATCAGGTAACAGTAAGATGGATATATGCTAAAGCATGCTATACCAGGTAACTGTAAGCTGGAGTTATACTGAGGCAGTCTATACCAGGTAACTGTATGCTGGAGTTATACTGAGGCAGACTAAACCAGGTAACAGTAAGCTAGAGCTATAGTAATGCAGGCTATACCAGTTAACAGGAAGCTGAGGATATACTGAGGCAGGCTATATCAGGTAACAGCAAGCTGGAGATATACTGAGGTAGGCTATACCAGTTGACAGCAAGCTGGAGATATAGTGAGGCAGGCTATACCAGGTAACAGTAAGCTGAAGTTATACTGAGGTAAGCTATATCAGGAAACAGTAGGCTGGAGTTATACTGAGGCAGGCTATACCAGGTAACAGCAAGCTGGAGTTATACTGAAGCAGGCTATACCAGGTAACAGCAAGCTGGAGCTATACTGAGGCAGGCTATACCAGGTAACAGCAAGCTGGAGTTATACTGAGTCAGGCTATACCAGGTAACAGCAAGCTGAAGTTATACTGAGGCAGGCTATACCAGGTAACAGTAAGCTGGAGTTATACTGAGTCAGGCTATACCAGGTAATAGTCAGCTGGAGTTATACTGAGGCAGGCTATACCAGGTAACAGTAAGCTGGCGATATACTGAGGCAGACTAAACCAGGTAACAGTAAGCTAGAGCTATACTAAGGCAGGCTATACCGGTTAACAGCAAGCTGGGGATATACTGAGGCAGGCTATACCAGGTAACAGCAAGTTGGATATATATTTAGGCAGGCTATACCAGGTAACAGCAAGCTGGAGATATACTGAGGTAGGCTATACCAGTTGACAGCAAGCTGGAGATATACTGAGGCAGGCTATACCAGGTAACAGTAAGCTGAAGTTATACTGAGGTAAGCTATATCAGGAAACAGTAAGCTGGAGTTATACTGAGGCAGGCTATATCAGATAACAGCAAGCTGAAGTTATACTTAAGCAGGCTATACCAGGTAACAGCAAGCTGGGATTATACTGAGACAGGCTATAGCAGGTAACAGCAAGCTAGGGTTAAAATGAGGCAGGCTATACCAGGTAACAGCCAGCTGGAGTTATACTGAGGCAGGCTATACCAGGTAACAGTAAGCTGGAGTTATACTGAGTCAGGCTATACCAGGTAACAGCAAGCTGGAGATATACTGAGGCAGGCTATACCAGGTAACATTAAGCTGGAGTTATACTGAGGCAGGCTATACCAGGTAACAGCAAGCTGGAGATATATTGAGAGAGGCTATACCAGGTAACAGTAAGCTGGAGTTATACTGAGGCAGGCTATAACAGGTAACTGTGTGCTGGAGTTATACTGAGGCAGGCTATACCAGGTAATATTAAACTAGAGTTATACTGAGGCAGGCTATATCAGGTAACATTTAACTGGATATATACTAAAGCATGCTATTGTTATGGATTTGCTGCATATATTATGTCCCTTTAATTACTCGCTATAAAACTACTACTATCAGGAAACAGTAAGCTGGAGTTATACTGAGGCAGGCTATAGCAGGTAACAGTAAGCTGGAGTTATACTGAGGCAGGCTATACCAGGTAACAGCAAGCTGGAGATATACTGAGAGAGGCTATACCAGGTAACAGTAAGCTAGAGTTATACTGAGGCAGGCTATAACAGGTAACTGTGTGCTGGAGTTATACTGAGGCAGGCTATACCAGGTAATAGTAAACTAGATTTATACTGAGGCAGGCTATATCAGGTAACATTTAACTGGATATATACTAAAGCATGCTATTGTTATGGATTTGCTGCATATATTATGTCCCTTTAATTACTCACTATAAAACTACTATACTGAGGAAGGCTAAACAAGGTAACAGCAAGCTGGAAATATACTCAGGCAGGCTATACCAGGTAAAAGCAAGCTGGAGATATACTGAGGCAGGCTATACTAGGTAACAGTAAGCTGGAGATATACTGAGACAGGCTATACCAGGTAACAGTAAGCTGGAGATATACTGAGGCAGGCTATACCAGGTAACAGTAAGCTGGAGTTATAATGAGTCATTCTATACCAGGTAACAGTAAGCTGGAGTTAAACTGAGGCAGGCTATACCAGGTAACAGTAAGCTGGAGATATACTGAGGCAGGCTATACCAGGTAACAGTAAGCTGGAGATATACTGAGGCAGGCTATACCAGGTAACAGTAAGCTGGAGTTATACTGAGTCAGGCTATACCAGGTAACAGTAAGCTGGAGTTATACTGAGGCAGGCTATACCAGGTAACAGCAAACTGGAGATATACTGAGAGAGGCTATACCAGGTAACAGTAAGCTAGAGTTATACTGAGGCAGGCTATAACAGGTAACTGTGTGCTGGAGTTATACTGAGGCAGGCTATACCAGGTAATAGTAAACTAGAGTTATACTGAGGCAGGCTATATCAGGTAACATTTAACTGGATATATACAAAAGCATGCTATTGTTATGGATTTGCTGCATATATTATGTCCCTTTAATTACTCACTATAAAACCACTATACTGAGGAAGGCTAAACAAGGTAACAGCAAGCTGGAAATATACTCAGGCAGGCTATACCAGGTAAAAGCAAGCTGGAGATATACTGAGGCAGGCTATACCAGGTAACAGTAAGCTGGAGATATACTGAGACAGGCTATACCAGGTAACAGTAAGCTGGAGATATACTGAGGCAGGCTATACCAGGTAACAGTAAGCTGGAGATATACTGAGGCAGGCTATACCAGGTAACAGTAAGCTGGAGTTATACTGAGTCAGGCTATACCAGGTAACAGTAAGCTGGAGTTAAACTGAGGCAGGCTATACCAGGTAACAGTAAGCTGGAGATATACTGAGGCAGGCTATACCAGGTAACAATAAGCTGGAGATATACTGAGACAGGCTATACCAGGTAACAGTAAGCAGGAGTTATACTGAGTCAGGCAATACCAGGTAACAGTAAGCTGGAGTTATACTGAGTCAGGCTATACCAGGTAACAGTAAGATGGCGATATACTGATGCAGGCTATACCAGGTAACAGCAAGCTGGAGTTATACTGAGGCAGGCTATACCAGGTAACAGCAAGCTGGAGTTATACTGAGGCAGTCTATACCAGGTAACAGCAAGCTGGAGCTATACTGAGGCAGTCTATACCAGGTAACAGTAAGCTGGAGTTATACTGAGGCAGGCTATACCAGGTAACAGTAAGCTGGAGTTATACTGAGTCAGGCTATACCAGGTAACAGTAGCTGGAGATATACTGAGGCAGGCTATACCAGGTAACAGTAAGCTGGTGATATACTGAGGCAGGCTATACCAGGTAACAGTAAGCTGGAGTTATACTGAGGCAGGCTATACCAGGTAACAGTAAGCTGGAGTTATACTGAGGCAGGCTATACCAGGTATCAGTAAGCTGGAGTTATACTGATGCAGGCTATACAGGTAACAGTAAGCTGGAGTTATACTGAGTCAGGCTATACCAGGTAACAGTAAGCTGGAGATATACTGAGTCAGGCTATACCAGGTAACAGTAAGCTGGAGTTATACTGAGGCAGGCTATACCAGGTAACAGTAAGCTGGAGTTATACTGATGCAGGCTATACCAGGTAACAGTAAGCTGGAGATATACTGAGGCATGAGGAAGTAAGTAAAAATATAGATAAAGGGGAATCAGTTGATGTGATATACTTAGATTTTGCAAAGGCATTTGATACAGTGCCACATGAGAGATTAATGCACAAAATTAAGGGACTGGGAATAGCTGAAAATGTTAGCTCATGGATAAATAACTGGATAAAAGATAGGGAGCAACGAGTAGTAGTAAATGGATCATACTCAGATTGGACAAAGGTAATCAGTGGCGTCCCCCAGGGATCAGTACTGGGCCCTGTTCTTTTTAATATTTTTATAAATGACTTGGAGCAAGGATTAAATAGCGACATCTCTATTTTTGCAGATGATACTAAGTTAAGTAAGGTCATTAGGTCAGAGCAGGACAAACTCTCTTTACAAAGGGATTTGCTAAAATTAGAACTATGGGCAAGTGAATGGAAAATGAGATTTAATACGGAAAAATGTAAGGTTCTACATTTTGGAAGTAAAAATAAGCAGGCTACGTATTTTTTAAATGGGACAAGACTTAGCCAAACACAGGAGGAAAGGGATTTGGGAGTAGTAATAGATAACAAGCTAAAGATGAGTGCACAATGCAGGGCAGCGGCTTCAAAGGCTAATAAGATACTAGCATGTATTAAAAGAGGCATTGATTCAAGGGAGGAAAGCATAATTCTGTCATTATATAAAGCCCTGGTAAGACCTCACCTTGAGTTTGGAGTGCAGTTCTGGGGACCGATTGCTAAAAAAGATATTGCAGAACTAGAAAAAGTTCAGAGAAGGGCCACAAAGCTAATAAGGGGATTGGAGAAATTAACCTATGAGGAGAGGCTAGCCAAACTGTTCTCTTTAGAAAAAAGGCGCTTGAGAGGTGACATGATTACTTTATATAAATATATTCAAGGCCCATATACAGAGATGGCAGAAGCTCTTTTTATTCCAAGAAAATTGTTTCTGACAAGAGGTCATAATTTAAGGTTGGAGGAAAGGAGATTTAATCTCCTGCAACGGAAACGTTTTTTCACTGTAAGAGCAATAAAATTGTGGAACTCATTACCAAAGGAGGTAGTAAATGCCAATACCATAGATTCATTTAAAAATAGTCTGGATAAATTTCTGTATATAAACAAAATTCATGGATATGATTGCTAGTATTAAATGGGTCACATTTTAAAGGGGTTATTTAAGCTTACCTGGAGCTTTTTGTAAGTATTTTAGATTTGTATAGGTTGAACTCGATGGACTTCAGTCTTTTTTCAACCTTATCTACTATGTTACTATGTTACTATGTTATGCTATACCAGGTAACAGTAAGCTGGAGTTAAACTGAGGCAGGCTATACCAGGTAACAGTAAGCTGGAGATATACTGAGGCAGGCTATACCAGGTCACAGTAAGCTGGAGATATACTGAGGCAGGCTATACCAGGTAACAGTTAGCTGGAGTTATACTGAGTCAGGCTATACCAGGTAACAGTAAGCTGGAGTTATACTGAGTCAGGCTATACCAGGTAACAGTAAGCTGGCGATATACTGAGGCAGGCTATACCAGGTAACAGCAAACTGGAGTTATACTGAGGCAGGCTATACCAGGTAACAGCAAGCTGGAGTTATACTGAGGCAGGCTATACCAGGTAACAGCAAGCCGGAGTTATACTGAGGCAGGCTATACCAGGTAACAGTAAGCTGGAGTTATACTGTGGCAGGCTATACCAGGTAACAGTAAGCTGGAGTTATACTGAGTCAGGCTATACCAGGTAACAGTAGCTGGAGATATACTGAGGCAGGCTATACCAGGTAACAGTAAGCTGGAGTTATACTGAGGCAGGCTATACCAGGTAACAGTAAGCTGGAGTTATACTGAGGTAAGCTATATCAGGAAACAGTAAGCTGGAATTATACTGAGGCAGGCTATACCAGGTAACAGCAAGCTAAAGTTATACTGAAGCAGGCTATACCAGGTAACAGCAAGCTGGGATTATACTGAGGCAGGCTATAGCAGGTAACAGCAAGCTAGGGTTAAAATGAGGCAGGCTATATCAGGTAACAGCCAGCTGGAGTTATACTGAGGCAGGCTATACCAGATAACAGTAAGCTGGAGTTATACTGAGTCAGGCTATACCAGGTAACAGCAAGCTGGAGTTATACTGAGGCAGGCTATACCAGGTAACAGTAAGCAGGAGTTATACTGAGGCAGGCTATACCAGGTAACAGCAAGCTGGAGATATACTGAGAGAGGCTATACCAGGTAACAGTAAGCTAGAGTTATACTGAGGCAGGCTATAACAGGTAACTGTGTGCTGGAGTTATACTGAGGCAGGCTATACCAGGTAATAGTAAACTAGAGTTATACTGAGGCAGGCTATATCAGGTAACATTTAACTGGATATATACTAAAGCATGCTATTGTTATGGATTTGCTGCATATATTATGTCCCTTTAATTACTCACTTTAAAACTACTATACTGAGGAAGGCTAAACAAGGTAACAGCAAGCTGGAAATATACTCAGGCAGGCTATACCAGGTAAAAGCAAGCTGGAGATATACTGAGGCAGGCTATACCAGGTAACAGTAAGCTGGAGATATACTGAGACAGGCTATACCAGGTAACAGTAAGCTGGAGATATACTGAGGCAGGCTATACCAGGTAACATTAAGCTGGAGATATACTGAGGCAGGCTATACCAGGTAACAGTAAGCTGGAGTTATACTGAGTCAGGCTATACCAGGTAACAGTAAGCTGGAGTTAAACTGAGGCAGGCTATACCAGGTAACAGTAAGCTGGAGATATACTGAGGCAGGCTATACCAGGTAACAGTAAGCTGGAGATATACTGAGGCAGGCTATACCAGGTAACAGTAAGCTGGAGTTATACTGAGTCAGGCTATACCAGGTAACAGTAAGCTGGAGTTATACTGAGTCAGGCTATACCAGGTAACAGTAAGATGGCGATATACTGAGGCAGGCTATACCAGGTAACAGCAAGCTGGAGTTATACTGAGGCAGGCTATACCAGGTAACAGCAAGCAGGAGTTATACTGAGGCAGTCTATACCAGGTAACAGCAAGCTGGAGTTATACTGAGGCAGGCTATACCAGGTAACAGTAAGCTGGAGTTATACTGAGGCAGGCTATACCAGGTAACAGTAAGCTGGAGTTATACTGAGTCAGGCTATACCAGGTAACAGTAGCTGGAGATATACTGAGGCAGGCTATACCATGTAACAGTAAGCTGGTGATATACTGAGGCAGGCTATACCAGGTAACAGTAAGCTGGAGTTATACTGAGGCAGGCTATACCAGGTAACAGTAAGCTGGAGTTATACTGAGGCAGGCTATACCAGGTAACAGTAAGCTGGAGTTATACTGATGCAGGCTATACAGGTAACAGTAAGCTGGAGTTATACTGAGTCAGGCTATACCAGGTAACAGTAAGCTGGAGATATACTGAGTCAGGCTATACCAGGTAACAGTAAGCTGGAGTTATACTGAGGCAGGCTATACCAGGTAACAGTAAGCTGGAGTTATACTGATGCAGGCTATACCAGGTAACAGTAAGCTGGAGATATACTGAGGCATGCTATACCAGGTAACAGTAAGCTGGAGTTATACTGAGGCAGGCTATACCAGGTAACAGTAAGCTGGAGTTATACTGAGGCAGGCTATGCCAGGTAACAGTAAGCTGGAGTTATACTGAGGCAGGCTATACCAGGTAACAGTAAGCTGGAGTTATACTGAGGCAGGCTATACCAGGTAACAGTAAGCTGGAGATATACTGAGACAGGCTATACCAGGTAACAGCAAGCTGGAGTTATACTGAGGCAGGCTATACCAGGTAACAGCAAGCTGGAGTTATACTGAGGCAGGCTATACCAGGTAACAGTAAGCTGGAGTTATACTGAGGCAGGCTATACCAGGTAACAGTAAGCTGGAGTTATACTGAGGCAGGCTATACCAGGTAACAGTAAGCTGGAGATATACTGAGGCAGGCTATACCAGGTAACAGTAATCTGGAGATATACTGAGGCAGGCTATACCAGGTAACAGTAAGCTGGAGTTATACTGAGGCAGGCTATACCAGGTAACAGTAAGCTGGAGTTATACTGAGGCAGGCTATACCAGGTAACTGTAAGCTGGAGTTATACTGAGTCAGGCTATACCAGGTAACAGTAAGCTGGAGTTATACTGAGGCAGGCTATACCAGGTAACTGTAAGCTGGAGTTATACTGAGTCAGGCTATACCAGGTAACAGTAAGCTGGAGTTATACTGAGGCAGGCTATACCAGGTAACTGTAAGCTGGAGTTATACTGAGTCAGGCTATACCAGGTAACAGTAAGCTGGAGTTATACTGATGCAGGTTATACAGGTAACAGTAAGCTGGAGTTATACTGAGTCAGGCTATACCAGGTAACAGTAAGCTGGAGATATACTGAGTCAGGCTATACCAGGTAACAGTAAGCTGGAGTTATACTGAGGCAGGCTATACCAGGTAACAGTAAGCTGGAGTTATACTGATGCAGGCTATACCAGGTAACAGTAAGCTGGAGATATACTGAGGCATGCTATACCAGGTAACAGTAAGCTGGAGTTATACTGAGGCAGGCTATACCAGGTAACAGTAAGCTGGAGTTATACTGAGGCAGGCTATGCCAGGTAACAGTAAGCTGGAGTTATACTGAGGCAGGCTATACCAGGTAACAGTAAGCTGGAGTTATACTGAGGCAGGCTATACCAGGTAACAGTAAGCTGGAGATATACTGAGACAGGCTATACCAGGTAACAGCAAGCTGGAGTTATACTGAGGCAGGCTATACCAGGTAACAGCAAGCTGGAGTTATACTGAGGCAGGCTATACCAGGTAACAGTAAGCTGGAGTTATACTGAGGCAGGCTATACCAGGTAACAGTAAGCTGGAGTTATACTGAGGCAGGCTATACCAGGTAACAGTAAGCTGGAGATATACTGAGGCAGGCTATACCAGGTAACAGTAATCTGGAGATATACTGAGGCAGGCTATACCAGGTAACAGTAAGCTGGAGTTATACTGAGGCAGGCTATACCAGGTAACAGTAAGCTGGAGTTATACTGAGGCAGGCTATACCAGGTAACTGTAAGCTGGAGTTATACTGAGTCAGGCTATACCAGGTAACAGTAAGCTGGAGTTATACTGAGGCAGGCTATACCAGGTAACTGTAAGCTGGAGTTATACTGAGTCAGGCTATACCAGGTAACAGTAAGCTGGAATTATACTGAGGCAGGCTATACCAGATAACAGTAAGCTGGAGTTATACTGAGGCAGGCTATACCAGGTAACAGTAAGCTGGCGTTATACTGAGGCAGGCTATACCAGGTAACAGTAAGCTGGAGTTATACTGAGTCAGGCTATACCAGGTAACAGTAAGCTGGAGTTATACTGAGGCAGTCTATACCAGGTAACAGTAAGCTGGAGTTATACTGAGGCAGGCTATAATTCTGGAAGGCAGTACATAATAACTTTATATCAGGCTTAAGGGATATGAAACCCAAATATGTGCTTTTGTGATTCGGACAGAGCACACAATTAAAAAAAAAAAGTTTCCAAATATCAAATGTACTTAGTTCCCATTATATTCTTCCTTGAAGACATACCTATGTAGGTGTCAGGAGCACTACATAACAGGAAATAGTGCTGCCATCTTGTGCTCTTGAAAATGGATAACATTCTTGCAAACCTGGTGAGATTTAGTGCTCCAGACACATACATGCTCCTGAGCTTACATACCTGCTTCTCAACAAAAGATACCAAGAGAACAAAGACAATTTGCTAATAGAAGTAAATTAGAAAGTTGTTGAAAGGAACATTAAACACTTAGGGCTAGATTACAAGTGGAGCGCTAAATATCATTTGCCCGTTTGCGGGTACGCAATAATTATCCATCCATTACAAGTGGTTGGGTATTGCTACCGCTAGCTAATTTTCTAAAAGTGCCCTAAATGCCCTCAAAATCTAGCATTTCTTTTTAGTAGACAGTTTGTGGAATATAACAGTGTTCTGCAATTTTATTTCTTACAGCAACTGAAAAGCTCACAATTTCAGAATGGAATTACAGGAAAAGAGAGAAAAATAAATTAATAATGAAAGTAAAGTTGGTTTTATATATACAATTTATCATTTTATATTACCATCTCAAAGTGTTTAATGTCCCTTTTAAAATCGCATGTTCTATGTGAATTATTAAAGGGAAATGTGGGTTTCATGTTCTTATATGGAAGTTAAACAGGCCAGAGTTAAAACTATCAAGGACAACAGGAACAAAATGAGAATCCGCAGAAGCTTAGTAGTGAGGGTCAGGTAATGGGTTACAAAAATTGGGCAGCGGCACTAGATGGCACAATCCAAATAGCAGAGTCAAAAATGGTCCAGATGAGTACAGGACCAGAGGCAGTAGCAATGAGTAAAAAAATACAATTCTAGAACACTGAGTTAAAGGTAATGTAGCCTTTTAAAGACATCTAATTGCCTAGCAAAGTGCACCTGAGGAAACAGGTATGTACAGGACAGCAGGTGAATAAAGAGGGGTCATCAATAAGATTCCCTGCACTAGTCTGTGAATTAGGATACCCAGGTTCAACCCCCACTGTAACAGGTCAAGCCCAGCTTTTCCCAGGCTTCAGGCCACAGTTCTAACAGGTACATACAATCACATGCATGATGGAAGAACTTACAATCTAGTGTTCTAATACATTTACTGTTATGTAAGGATATCCTGACCTAATGAGTTAACAGTACAGATATTTAAAGGCAGGCTCTGCTCCAAATCTGTTGATAAAGGAGACCATGCCCCAACAGTCCCAAGGAGCTTACATTCTTATGGTATAATGCACTGGTTTTCAAACCTGTCCTCAGGTCTCCCCAACAGGCCAGGTTTTCAGGATTACTTTGGATGAGAGCAGGTAAATAACCATGTTTACTAATCAGCTGATTATTTCACCTGTGCTCCAGTTCAGATATCCTCAAAATGTGGTTTTGGTTAGAGGGGCGCTGGCACCAAGGATATCCCCAGTATGGAGTCCACCAACTCGGTAACAATCCAGAAGACTCTGGGAATAAAATAATTCCAATGTTGTGTTCGCATACACTCAATAAATATAAGTGCAGTATACTCACTGAATCAGAAACCCGGGATCAGTGCTGTCACAACAAAAGATACCTTTTCTTCATAAAAACATAGCTTTATTAAGATCTACGCATTTCAATGAACCAGTCGTCTTTATCAAGAGCAAGTTAAAAGGCAAAAAGTAAGCTACATTGTGGCTGATACTGGCTGTTTAAATACATTGCATACAAGTTCCATCTTCCGGTCTAACGGGATGTGGATTCACATATAATCACATTCAAATAGGTTTATTTCCAACTTAAAGAATCAATAGACAAAGAATTCTTAAAGATAAAAAATAAATTAGGAAAAAATAAATTAGAAAAAATATTGTAAAAAACTACAATCTGTTACTTGTTTGGGTGGAAATAAAATTAACCAATCCCTATTAAGCTAAAATTCAAAGCATCCAATCATATTAATAGTTCCCAATTGAGTAGGAAGAAGTAGCTAAGTCCTCAAACAGGTCTGGCTGTTTTCAAATGGTCACATGTTGTTACCAGGCTAATTCGAATACTGTCTTATCCATGTACTCGATTGACGATTTCAGTTCTCAAATAAGTCCGGATTGTCCATAGTCAGTCACATGTTTAACTTGGCCAATCATACTTTACCAAGATTCTGGTCCGTCTAAGGACATCATGTGATTTTGGATAGCCAATAGTTGTGTCCCATAAATAGCAGTCATATTCGCCTGTGTCCACAATGAATTATGAAATGAACTATCTTTATAATATAGCCTTGTGAAGAAGACAAGAGTATTTAGTCACCAGAAACATACATTGTTAAATATACCATCAATGAGTATGACCCTCGGCTGTTACTCCCAAAATACATAAAAACCATATTAAACAAAACTGCAATTCTAATATCCTTATTGAGACCCCATTGACCGTATGTTCTAAGGGTATGTATCCACCATAGTTCTCTTTTAGTTAGTTCCTTCTCTATCTGTCCCCCTCTCCAATGAAGCAACACCTTCTCTATTGGATGCTTTAAATTTTAGCTTAATGGGGATTGGTTCATTTTATTTCCACCCAAAACAAGTAACAGATTGTAGTTTTTTACGATATTATTTCTAATTAATTTTTTCCTAATTTTTATTTTTATTTTTTACCTTTAAGTATAGAATTCTTCGTCTATTGATTTTTTTGGTTGGAAATAACCCTATTTGAATGTGATTATATGTGAATCCACCTTCCGTTAGACTGGAAGCTGGAACTTGTATGCAGTGTATTTAAACAGCCAGTATCAGCCACAATGTAGCTTACTTTTTTGCCTTTTAACTTGCTCTTGATAAAGCGTAGAGCTTAATAAACCTATGTTTTTATGAAGAAAAGGTTTCTTTTGTCATATTGTGGCAGCACTGATACTGGATTTCTGATTCAGTGAGTATACTGCAATTATATTTATTGAGTGTATATGAACACAACATTGGAATTCTTTTATTCCCAAAGCCTTCTGGATTGTCACTGAGTTGTTGAACTCCATACTGGGGATATCCTTGGAGCCAGCACCCCTCTAACCAAAACCACATTTGCTAATAGTTCGTTTGGAGAAACAGTGGGAGGCAGCGGCTCCACTCCTGAAGGGGACTATTTGCTCTTTCCATTACCTTAACAATTGCTTTTGTATAATCAAGTGTTTGTTAGTATCTTTCTATTGTTGTTCTAGAATGCTAGAGAAGGTTCTGATTGGCAACATATCCTATATAATAAAAGGCCAGGTATGTTTGTCAGATGCAGTCATGCGCAGTAGAGACTGCGCAAGGACAAACATACCTGGCCTTGAGCAGCAGAGAAGGTGTGCGGATTGGATTTGGAAGTTGCCATGGTGGGGGTGTGGCCGGGCAGGAGCGCTATGATGGGGCATGGTCGGGTAGATGTAATGGGGGCATGGCCGACTGGAGCGGCCATGGTGGGGGCGTGGTCAAGAGAGAGAGAGTGCAAAACAGAGGGGAGACAGAGTGAGAAAAAGAGAGGGGGAAAGAGAGAGCAAAGGAGAGGGGGGAAAGAGAGAGCAAATGAGAGGAGGGGTAGAGAGAGAGAGAGAGAGAGAGAGAGAGAAGGAAGAGAGCAAGAGCAAAAGAGAGGAGGGAGAGAGAGAGCAAAAGAGAGGGGGGAAAAGAGAGCAAAAGAGAGGTGGGAAAGAGAGAGCAAAAGAGAGGTGGGAAAGAGAGAGAGCACAAAAGAGAGGGGGGAGAGAGCGCAAAAGAGAGGGGGGAGAGAGTGCAAAAGAGAGGGGGGATAGAGAGCAAAAGAGAGGAGGTAGAGAGAGCAAAATAGAGGGGGAGAGAGAGCAAAAGAGAGGGGGAGAGAGAGAGAGAGCAAAAGAGAGAGGGGGAGAGTGCAAAATAGAGAGAGCGCCAAAAAGAGGAAAGAGAGAACAAAAGAGAGGGGGAAAGAGAGAGAAAAAGAGAGTGGGGAAAGAGAGAGAGAAAGAGAGCAAAAGAGAGCAGGGAGAGGGAGAGCAAAAGAGAGAGGGAGAGAGCAAAAGAGAGGTGGGAAATGAGAGAGAGCAAAAGAGAGGGGGAGAGAGCAAAAGAGAGGGGGAGAGAGCAAAAGAGAGGGGGAGAGAGCAAATGAGAGGGGGAGAGAGGGAGCAAAAGAGAGAGGGGATGAGAGAGAGCAAAAGAGAGAGGGAATGAGAGAGAGCAAAAGAGAGGGCAGAGAGAGAGCAAAATAGAGGGGGAGAGAAAGCAAAAGAGAGAGGGTGAGAGTGCAAAATAGAGAGAGAGCACAAAAGAGAGGGAAGAGAGCACAAAAGAGAGTGGGAAAGAGAGAGAGAGAGAGAGAGAAAGAGAGCAAAAGAGAGAGGGGAGAAAGAGGGGGAGATAGAGAGAGCAAAAGGGAGTGGGAGAGAGAGAGCAAAAGAGAGGGGGAAAGAGAGAGCAAAAGAGAGGAGGGAGAGAGAGAGCAAAAGAGAGAATGGGGTGAGAGAGAGCAAAAGAGAGGGGGTAAAGAGAGATTAAAAGAGAGATGGGGAAAAAGAGAGAGAGCAAAAGAGAGATGGGAAAAAGAGAGAGAGCAATAGAGAGGGGAAGAGACAGAGCAAAAGAGAGGGGGAGAGACAGCAGAAGAGAGGGGAGAGAGAGAGAGCAAAAGAGAGGGGAAGAGAGAGCAAAAGAGAGGAGGGAGAGAGAGCAAATGAGGGGGTAGAGAGAGAGCAAAAGAGGGGGAGTGAGAGAGAGCAAAAGTGGGGGGGAGCGAGAGAGAGCAAAAGTGGGGGGAGAGAGCAAAAGAGGGTGGGGGAGAGAGCAAAAGAGGGGGGGAAAGAGAGAGCAAGAGAGGGTGGGGAGAGAGAGCAAAAGAGGGGGGAGAGAGAGAAAGCAAGGGGTGGGACCATTGTACTTAAAAAAATTGGCCCGTGTACACAGGCTTTAGGACTAGTACTGAATAAATTACAAAAGGGCCCCCACTCCTCTTGTGTGAGAATCTGAGTAGTTTGTTAATGGCGACCCCATGAACACATGATTTTTCAGTCACCGGACTTTTGTTGCAACCTGAAACCACCAAGTCACACCTAAACTAAGGATTTCAAGAGAGTCTGTGTAAGCGGATCTGCCTTTGGAAAAATAGCCGACAGCCTGGTAGTCCCCTCGGCTCTTGGGAAACAGCTGATCATCCAGCGGGGAGCTAGCCGAACGGCTCTGAAGCTTCGGCGTGCCTGATATTGCACTGGTTGTGCATGTCCACTTGTGAGTACAGGTCCACAGTCTATTGTATTTGGTCATACAGTGTCCAGGTTTCTCTGAACCAAGGGCGCCTTTTTTCTTTTGTATTTCAGGATCATATATCAGGAGTGTAAACCTATCACCTGAATGGTATGAGTGTTTCTGGCTCCTGAGTGGAATAGCCAGGGGAGAGTCAGCCGAGCGGCTCTAAAGCATCGGCCTGCACATTATTGCACTGTATGTGCAACTATATTTGTGAGTACCGATAAACCTACAATTACTGATGATATCCTATTGGTCTAGGATTATCTGCACCAAGAGCGCCTCTCTTTTTGTCTTTTAGGACATGCTTTATTCTATCTACTGTTTTGTGTAGAGAGATGCTATATCTATTGGCTTATCTGATGTGCAAACACTAAGAAGATCATCCCATTGGGCAGAACGCCCTGTTGGACGTATATCAAATTAGGAACTGCACTTAAGGACTGTTTTTATATCTAAGTACATTATACCTTATTGTCGATTATAAGTCTTATTTCCTGCTATTTTATAATATCCTTTACAAATCTTATATAATAGCCTTTGATATATATCAACATATAGATCTCTCAATTTTATATCAATACTTCCAGTATCCACTATACACGCCAGCTGACCGTTATTATAGAGAGTAGCATAAAGTAGGCGCACCTCCTTCACTGGATACACATTAACACGTTGTGTGGTCCTATATACTGTTCTATAAATTACAAAAGCTCTATCTTAAGGAAACAAGGAAATGGTGGGAGGCCACGTTTTTAAGTAGACATCTTAATGATGACATTGTCCCAAGGGGGCTTACGAGTATTAAAGATGCCTGCATTTGGTATTGATGATTAAATTTTCAATGCTCTTTGGAGCTAGTAAGTCTTCTGTTTGAAACACAGGATGTTAATCTTAAAGAAATAGAGAAAGACATTTTTCTACAAGAAACTAAATTAGATCCTTTCTTGACTAATAAAACCTGTAAAGATAAATTTGAACAGAGAAAAGAAAAAGCAAGATAAATGGATGAACAGATTGGTGAGGATTTTCAAAATGGGACACAATATGTTCAAAAACAAGGTTTAACTACTTCACACACATTTAGACACCGTGATTCTAATCCTGGCCCCTCTAGGGGAGGAAATATATCCAGGTCTGGGCACTATACCACAGATAAAAATAAGTCACAATCTAACAATCACTATTACAAAACACAAGAAAAAGAGATTGATAGATATCAATAAGGAAACAGGGCACATGATCACCAGGGTAGAAATGTTACAAATACCAACAACCATAGATATGGATATAAATCTAATACACCTCAAGCACGTACTATATCAGACAGAACTGATATGAATACATATCATAATGAATCTAGATTTCAAGAACGAGGGGGGCACGGACAAACACATTATTCACACTCCACTAGAACTACACACCCTTTTCACAAAGACACAAACAGAGACGGGCCCAAATATACCCCAACCAGTTGGATCAATCCCAACAGATATTCACCCCTAAGGATAGAGAGAAATCAAAGAAAAAGGGAAATAACTCCATACACTTCAGGGGGGAAGAGGAGGAAGAAGAAAGACACAGGAGGAGGAGACAAAGGGAATAGGAATACACAAGATATCCACTAAAATTAAGCAGTTTTATCAAAGGGTCTAAAACGTATACCCACACAGGGAGTTAATTAAATTGCAATTGTTTATTGATGCCCAGAAATTTATTAGGAATATAACGGTTAAAAGATTTTTTGCTAAAAAAAGACATTGTATGTTATAAACCAGCTAACTCTGAAAAGGATATTAATCCTAGGTCTCATTTTTCGAAATGCATCAAGTTTTTACCCTAGTCATTGCAAGGGATCAAATATAGATGTGATTGGGAAGTTGATCCTAAAGGATATTTAAAACATACAACATAAACTGAGACATCATAATTTGGATAAACTGGAATTTGAGATTCTCAAATCCCTGAATAAAAAGAGGATATTATCATTAAGGAGGCCGATAAGGGGGGGGGGGGGGGGGTAGCAATTATGGGTAGGGAACACGATATGGAAGAAGCACACAGGATACTATCAGATGACAAAACATATTTAGTACTAAATGGGAACCCTAAACAGAGAGGTTCACTAAAGAACTATATAATTTATTAGTACAGGCACTGGATAGGGGTACAATAACACAGGAGGGATTTTCTTTTTTGTATAAAACTGATTCAAAGGCCCCATATTTTATTTTCTCCCCAACTAGACCACCAGGTCGACCCATAATTAGTGGGATAGATTCAATAACCTCCAACCTTTCGGCTTTTGTTGATTTTTTTCTACAACCTTACGCACAGACAGCAAGTTTTATTTAAAAGACACAATATATACATTAAATATTATTAACAATAAAGAGTGGCAGGAAAATGTTTATTGGGTAACTATGGATGGTACATCCCTTTACTCCATTATAGACCATTATAGGCTATTCCGGCCCAGCATACCTGTTTTTCAATCTGCCACCCTGGAGGCTGCGGATGCCATAGGAATCAATGGAAGTCTGAAAGCAGCGAAAGCTTCAATGAGTATGACAATGAGTATGAGTATGACTTGTTTTCTACCATAGAAATCAATGGCATATCTGGATATCCCATTGATTTCTATGGTAGAAAACAAGTTACGTTTACACCTAACACCCTAACATAAACCCTGAGTCTAAACACCCCTAACCTGCTGCCCCGACATCGCCACAACCTAAATAAAATTATTAACCCCTATTCCGCTGCTCCCCGACACCCCCGCAACTAAATAAAAGTATTAACAATATCCCGCCGCTCCCGGACCTCGCAGCAACTAAATAAAAGTATTAACCCCTATCCCGCCGCTCCCGGACCCCGCCACAACCTAAATAAAGTTATTAACCCCTAAACTACGGGCCTCCCACATCACTACCATTAACTAAACCTATTAACCTCTAAACCGCCAGCCCCCAACATCGCCATAAACTAAATTAAGCTATTAACACCTAAACCTAACAACCCGCTAACTTTACATTAAAATTACAACATCCCTATCTTAAAATAAATTTAAACTTACCTGTAGAATTAAAATAAACTATATTAAACTATTAATTAACCTTCCCTAATTATTAAACTAAAATTACATTAAACTAGCAATTACAACGATATTACATATAAAAAAAAAACCTAACCCTACTCAAATTATTTAACTATACTATAAAAAATTACAAAATTACAAAAATTTATTTTAATATAGGGATGTTGTAATTTTAATGTAAAGTTAGCGGGTTGTTAGGTTTAAGGGTTAATAGCTTAATTTAGTTTATGGCAATGTGGGGGGCTGGCGGTTTAGGGGTTAATAGGTTTAGTTAATGGTAGTGATGTGGGAGGCCAGAGGTTTAGGGGTTAATAACTTTATTACAGTTGTGGCGGGGTCCGGGAGCAGTGGGATAGGGGTTAATAACTTTATTACAGTTGCAGCGGGGTCCGGGAGCGGCGGGATAGGGGTTAAACATTTTTGTATAGTGGCGGCATTAAGTGACAGGGTATAAATAAAGTTGGTAAAAAAACGAATAGCAGCGAGATCGATGACTGTTAGTTAACAACAGTCCAATGCTCATCGCCCCGTACTTGGTGTGCAACTTTTTGCCGGCTTTTTTTTATAAATATGGAGATCGTATTCAGGTCCGCGGCCACGATGTTAGGTGATGTTAGGCGAGTGTATTGGTGCCGGCGAATGCAGCATAGTTGCGGCTTTGTTAAATATCCCCCAGTATCCGAATTGGCCCAGTAACAACATGTGACCATTCGAAAACAGCCGGACTTACCTATTTCTTCCTACTCTATTGGGAACTATTAATATGATTGGATGCTTTGAATTTTAGCTTAATGGGGATTGGTTAATTTTATTTCCACCCAAAACGAGTAACAGATTGTAGTTTTTTTTACAATATTTTTTCTAATTCATTTTTTCCTAATTTGTTTTTTTTTTACCTTTAAGTATAGAATTCTTTGTCTATTGATTCTTTAGGTTGTAAATAAACATATTTGAATGTGATTATGGTTATGGGGTCAATTTATCAAGCTGTGTATGGAGCTTGATGCCCTTTGTTTCCGGCGAGCCTTCCAGCTGCTCCATAACTTGACCGCCTGCTCTGAGGCGGTGGACAGAAATCAACCTGATCAAATACGATCAGGTTGATTGACACCCCCTACTAGTGTCCGATTGGCCACGAATCTGCAGCGCTGATACTGGATTTCTGATCAGTGAGTATACTGCAATTATATTTATTGAGTGTATATGAACACAACATTGGAGTTCTTTTATTCCCAGAGCCTTCTGGATTGTTACCGAGTTGGTGGACTCCATACTGGGGATATCCTTGGAGCCAGTGCCCCTCTAACCAAAACCACATTTGCTAACAGTTCGTTTGGAGAAACTGTGGGAGGCAGCGGCTCCGCTCCTGAAAGGGACTATTTGTTCTTTCCATTACCTTAACAATTGTTTTGTATCCTCAAAATGTGGCCTGTAAGGGAGGCCTGAGGACAGGTTTTGAAACCAGTGATATAATGGAAAACCCAGATCCAAGTTGCATGCAGTCTACTGATATAGGACTAGATTACGAGTAGAGCGTGAAATGATGCGCGCAATCATTATCGGGTTCGTTGCTGGTCTTTGTGCGTGTCAGAAGTTGCATGCGTATTACAAATTGAAAGTAAACTTGTTTGCTCAAGCACAATTGAATTGCATAGCGCAACCTCAGAGCTCTGGTTAACTGTTACGCTCAAATAAAAAGTTGCACAAAATACATCAAAAATACATTTAAAAGTACAGTTACAATCATAACACTATCTAATAAAAATGTTTTTTTTTTAAATTGCAATAATATTTTTTTTATATATACAGTATATATATATATATATATATATATATATATATATATATATATATATATATATAGATATAGATATAGATATATACACCAAAATACCATCCGATATATATATATATATAAATATGTATTTATGAATACATAGAAAATATTTTGCTACGTTAAGAACAATGGAATGGGAAATGTCAGGTTAGCGCACTTGAGAAAATGTGATCAGGTTTGAGTGACTTGTGTGTTATTTGTTTCTCCCCATTTTTTGCTCTTTTCAAGTATACGGGAAAATATATTAACACAGTCGCAATATTCAAAGTTTGGCTCTTGTGCGCGTCAGGTTTAAGTGCAAGCGAAAACTTTTTGCTTTCAACCTATAATACCTGCAGTATCCAATGTGTGCAAAAATCTGAAGTCAAGCGCAGTTAGCGAGCGAGTGGTAACTAGGGCTCCACTTGTAATCTGGCCCATAATAGGTTTCCTAGTCACAGGAAGCTTACTATCTAGTGCTATAATGGAAGACTCTGCCCCAAATTACTTGCATTCTACAGGCATAATAAACCCAGTGCCAATGATCTTACAATCTAGTAGTATAACACATGTGTCTAAATAAACATGCAGTCTAATGATTTAAAGGGAGGGGAAAATGCCATTTTGTTGTATTTCTGGTATTGCAAGTCAGACACTAACAACTTGAAATTGCAGTTTACATTTCAAACCTCTAGAGGTCATAAACATACCATACATCTCTTCCTTCAGTTTTGAAAGCTAATTGGTGCCCTGTGTTATTTTTTCTGGCATTTAATATAGATGCTTTATTTGCTTGCTACATTGATTTTTAATACAAATATGTCATTTTTTTATTTGCCACTAATGTGAAGACCAAAAATGTACATAGGATAATTACCAAGAGTGTTGCTTGTCCTTGTATTTTTTAAGTTTTGTTTTGAGGAAGGGTTGAATGCCCCAAAACTAATAAACCTGTGCCTTAAATCCATAGAGTATTATTATTTGTTGTTCTGTTATTAGTTTTTCGGCTCCCTGGTACTTTGATTTACTGGCGAGTGGCAGTGCACTACCTGCAAAGTATATATATATATATATATATCTACCAAGTTTATATATATATATATATATATATATATATATATATATATATACAAAACACGGAAGGGAACTGCACTCTCATACTGGACCGGGTACACATCCATGACCCTGCAACATGCTCAGCCCTGGGTGCCACTGGCACTCACAGGAAGCTGTGCTGCTCCCAGAGTCACAGGCAGTTAACCCCAGTCAGGTCTGGGTGCAAGAACCATAGGGAAAATTACAAAACAAATTAATACAACACACAGAGAAAACCCAGCACTCACTTACAAGCTCTCAGCTAAGATTTAAAAGCAAAAATGGAAAGGTTAGTTACCGCATCTGGCCAAATGGGACAAGCCCAGGTACCTCGTCAAGGTCCTTTCCAATACCTGGGACCCTAAAACAGCCACACAATGCAAGCTTTCAAATCCAAACAAACTGGGAACAAGGGAAGGGTGCACAGGAATATGTAATCACCCTAGACATATACAAAACACGGAAGGGAACTGCACTCTCATACTGGACCGGGTACACATCCTATGACCCTGCAACATGCTCAGCCCTGGGTGCCACTGGCACTCACAGGAAGCTGTGCTGCTCCCAGAGTCACAGGCAGTTAACCCCAGTCAGGTCTGGGTGCAAGAACCATAGGGAAAATTACAAAACAAATTAATACAACACACAGAGAAAACCCAGCACTCACTTACAAGCTCTCAGCTAAGATTTAAAAGCAAAAATGGAAAGGTTAGTTACCGCATCTGGCCAAATGGGACAAGCCCAGGTACCTCGTTAAGGTCCTTTCCAATACCTGGGACCCTAAAACAGCCACACAATGCAAGCTTACAAATCCAAACAATCTGGGAACAAGGGAAGGGTGCACAGGAATATGTAATCACCCTAGACATATACAAAACACGGAAGGGAACTGCACTCTCATACTGGACCGGGTACACATCCCATGACCCTGCAACATGCTCAGCCCTGGGTGCCACTGGCACTCACAGGAAGCTGTGCTGCTCCCAGAGTCACAGGCAGTTAACCCCAGTCAGGTCTGGGTGCAAGAACCATAGGGAAAATTACAAAACAAATTAATACAACACACAGAGAAAACCCAGCACTCACTTACAAGCTCTCAGCTAAGATTTAAAAGCAAAAATGGAAAGGATAGTTACCGCATCTGGCCAAATGGGACAAGCCCAGGTACCTCGTCAAGGTCCTTTCCAATACCTGGGACCCTAAAACAGCCACACAATGCAAGCTTACATATATATATATATATATATATATACACACACATTTTAAACACCTTGCCATTAGGGAAAGGTGAATGTGTAAATTTTAGAATTTCAAATGTACAACGAATGTTATTACCGAAATTCGAATTATAAATTCGAATGTTTATAAGAACGAATATTCTGTAAAATTCTATTTTCGAATGTTATTTACAGGTTTCGATTTCGAATGTGACATTCGTTTTCGAATGTGACATTTGTTTTCGAATGTGGCATTCGATTTTGAATGAGTATATTCGATTTTGAATGTAACTTCCGTTTTCGAATGTTTATTTCCATTTTCGAATGTCACTTTCGATTTCGAATGTCAATTTTGATTTTGATTGTAAATAAAAGATCGAATATACACATTCGAAATTAGAATGTATATATTCGATTTTTTATGGACATTCGTAATCAAAATGGATTGCATTATTTTTAATATCCAAAAGAAGTATTTTTCCAGCCACCATTTAAACTTTAAAAAGACCTTTATTCATTTCTTACAGGGTCCATCATATCAACAACGTTTCAAACCTATGTCAGGTTCTTAATCATGTCTACTGAATAGTATACAGGTGTGTCTTTTATACCTGTCCAACTTTTATCAGATTACACAACAGTGCCATCTTGTGGTCAACATTTAAAATTACATGTGATAAACTATTGAAAAGGGATTTGTTATAAATTCTTATATTCTAAGTTAATTTCTTCATTACTTATGTGTGTTTATCACATGGAAATTTAAAACCAAACTTATGTACATACAATTAAAACCTATACACATAACAAGTTGACAGACCCAGGAGGGGAGGTGACAGGGACCAGATGCTTAAAAGAAGGGAGATGTTTTGGATAAATAAATTAAATACAATGATACCTGAAGGCTTAAATAAAGATTTTGAATGGTCATTATTTTTCTGATTCTATATGATAGCATATACCTGTAGTAGCATATTTGATTCTGATACTATTATGTGTATAGGTTTTAATTGTATGTACATAAGTTTGGTTTTAAATTTCCATGTGATAAACACACATAAGTAATGAAGAAATTAACTTAGAATATAAGAATTTATAACAAATCCCTTTTCAATAGTTTATCACATGTAATTTTAAATTTTGACCACAAGATGGCACTGTTGTGTAATCTGATAAAAGTTGGACAGGTATAAAAGACACACCTGTATACTATTCAGTAGACATGATTAAGAACCTGACATAGGTTTGAAACGTTGTTGATATGATGGACCCTGTAAGAAATGAATAAAGGTCTTTTTAAAGTTTAACTGGTGGCTGGAAAAATACTTCTTTTGGATACATATTGGGGTCTGGCTAACCCTTTTCCTGTGCCCCAGAAGGTAAATAGGTGCTGTCTTTCACTATCACATTTATATTATTTTTAATATAACATTCGATTTAAATCGAATATTCGAAATGTATCAAAATGTATCTTTTTGGCTGCCTTCTAGAAAAAAAATTTTTGCTGGGAAAACCCCCCAACTTATTTTAGACACTTCAGAGCTGTGGGTGAGACAGGTTGTTTGTTGGTGTTGCTTTTACAACCTTTGATATTGACTTCAGTGGGGAATATTCAAGTGCCAAGTTTGATGATTCCGGGAAGAAGTTAAGTTCCACACAAACTTCTCCCGTGGTGGCAGATCTCATCCACCATTCGGTGACTTTAGGACTTGATGCTTCTTTGCATGATGTGTCAGCTGACACATCAGATGCAATGGGGTCAGAGAAGTAATTGTGGTACCTGAGTGTGGTGGTAATTCCCAGCACTCTGGTGTTGCTGTGCTTGTGGAGGTCGGGGTCCACCGCACAGCAACTCCAGGTGTTACAGGTACTATAGTTACTTCTGACCACACCGCTATTTCCACATCTGACACTACCTTACCCTCTTCTAATGCACCGGTGGCTCTCACCATGCCTGCTGAATCACAGCGCAGGCATGACGCTGGAGTTGTTAAATCCAGACTCAGGTTGTGGGTATGGGAACATTTTTCTATCCCTGACGGCTCCAGTGTAAATGAAGCACTGCAGGTGCAGTGTATTCATTGTGAAAGGAGCATTAAGAGGGGGAAAGGAGGGAGATTGGGCACTACTGCCCTTACGCAGCACCTCTCCACTGTGCACAAGGAGATAGAGAGGCCATGTCCTAAAAAAGGACATGCAACTCCTGGTGCTGACAGTGGAGAAGGAGCGAGCTCCCAGGTGGTTAGAACCCCTCCTCCAGTTTTAGACACCACAGGCACTACATCCAGCAGGAGTGTGGTGGATAGTCCATCAACAAGTTATGGAACCTCCAAGAAATCTGGGAGATCCAAAACTGTTGCTGGACAGTCGAAGGGGTTGCATACTTCCAAGATAAGACCCCGTCCTGGAAGTGTTGAGGCACCAGTGGTGCCATCAACAAGCTAAAGTACAGCCACGACAAGTGTAGCTGTGCCCCTTCCTCTTCTCCTCTACAGGCCTCTGTAACGCAAGCCTCAGCTGTAATAGTTGGGTTGGCTACATCACCTGCACAATTTTCACCGGTCCCCCCTCCCCCAGTCCCCTACACATATACTTCAGGTAGGGTCATCTTTTGACCTTGCTGCAGGTGGTTATCAAAGGATTTTTCGCCTTTGTGGCTTAGTATGTGGTTTGTGCTCTACGGTGGTGTCATATGGAGACTGTGTTATTTCCAGCAGATATGCAGCTTTGCGTGCTCATTTGTCTGAGAAGCACCCTGAGGAGCTCAGGAGAGTAGTAGAGTGCTTGTTATAGTTAACCCCCCCAAAAAAAAAAATCAGTGCCTCATTTTGAGAGCACTTAAAGGGGTCTTCTTGTTGTGAAAGCAATTTTTAGCTTTCACAACATTATTGGTATTATTTCCCTTTGTCCATTGCCCCTGTTCTAAAATTAGTCTCGACATGTACTGTGTAATTTCATTAAATTTCATGAGACCACATGACACTGTACATGAAATTGTTTAATATAATCCATTGTATACAGTAAAAGTTGAAAATTTGGACTTCTCATATTTATTTGATGTTTAATAGTTGTGTTTGTTTTTTACCCCCGTTTACGGCAGTGCGCGCATGCGTACTGAAGGCCAAATCACCTGTAAAAATTATGGACCCTCTGATGCAGTTTATTAAACTGAGCGTGAGGAGTCGGGTCATGTGTGTTTGCATGTGCGGTATTCTGCGTGCCTGTGCAATGAAGTATACTGCCCATAGAATTCCTTGACCCGTTGTGTAGGCTTCAACAGCTGATTTTAGGAGGATGGGCCTCTTGCACATGCGCAACGAGTGCCACACACCTCCAACAGCAGATGTCACGTCACCGGAAGTGACGCGGGTCCTGCATTCTTATAAGCCGAGAATAATTTTAGAACAACCCTCTCCCACAAAAAAAAAATCTACTCCTCTAGGTTTTTTTTCCCCTGTTTGTTTTGTTTTCCCTCTTAAAGGGACTATTATTTGCTGGAATTGCTGCTTGCTGTGTTTTTTTCTGTTTTGTATTTTTTTAATGTCCTAGTGCTAACAGTACCAACCACTACCTTGCCTTCCATCCCTTTTTTTATGTATTAGGTAGCGCAGTTTATTTAAAAAAAATAATATATATATATATCAGTATATATATATATATATATATATATATATATATATATATATATATATATATATATATATATACTGGTATAAAAAAAATATATATAAAAAATATATATATATATAAAAAAGAATATAATAAAAAAAAATATAAATATATATATATAAAAAAATATATATAAAACAAATATTTGATTTGAAAGAGCACTATATTTCTGCACTATTTCTTGCCATTTAGGGGTTCAGAATGCCTTGCCTCTACCTAGGTATCTTGTTTTCAACAAAGAATATCAAGGGATATTTGTGGTACATTTCCTAAATAGAATTAAATGGCAAACTTATTTAAAGGGACAGTCTACATCAGAATTGTTATTGTTTTAAAAGATAGATAATCCCTTTATTACACATTCCCTAGTTTTGCATAACCAATGTGGTTATATTAATACACTTTTTACCTCTGTGATTGCCTTTTATTTAAGCCTCTGCAGACTGCCTCCTTATCTCAGTTCTTTTGACAGACTTGCATTTCATCCAATCAGTGCTGGCTCATAGTTAACTTAAAGTGTCTGAGCACAGTGTTATCTATTTGACACACATGAACTAACACCCTATATTGGTGGAAAAACTGTAAAAATGCATTCAGAATAGAGGCGACCTTCAAGGTCTAAGAAATTAGTATATAAACCTGCTGCTAGGTTTAGCTTTCAAATAATAATACCAAGAGAACAAAGCAAAATTGGTGATAAAAGTAGATATGAAAATTGTGTAAAGTGACACGCCCTATCTGAATCATGAAAGTTTATTTTGTACTAGACTGTCCCTTTAAAATTGCGGCGCTCTGTAGGGGGTGTCTTTCATTGTCCACATTACATTTTAGGTTTGTATCTCTTTCTTATTCTAAACTCTCTATTCTCCTCTACTCTTTCTAATGAAAAAAAAAACCTTCAACAAAAATGTAATAAAAAACAAATCCTTTTTATTTGTTAAAGGGATATTCAACACCAGAATGTTTGTTGTATAAAAAGATAGATAATCCCTTTATTAGTACACATTCCCTAGTTTTGCATAACCAACGCGGTTATATTAATACACTTTTTACTTCAAGTGCCTGAGCACAGTGTTATCTATTTGACACACATGAACTAACACCCTCTAGTGGTGAAAAACTGTCAAAATGCATTCAGAATAGAGACGACCTTCAAGGTCTAAGAAATTAGTATATAAACCTGCTAGGTTTAGCTTTCAAATAATAATACCAAGAGAACAAAGTAAAATTGGTGATAAAAGTAGATATGAACATTGTTTAAAGTGACATGCCCTATCTGAATCATGAAAGTTTATTTTGTACTAGACTGTCCCTTTAAAATTGCTGTGCTCTGTAGGGGGCATCTTTCATTGTCCACATTACATTTTAGGTTTGTATCTCTTTCTTATTCTAAACTCTCTATTCTCCTCTACTCTTTCTAATGAAAAAAAAACCTTCAACAAAAATGTAATAAAAAAACAAATCCTTTTTATTTGTTAAAGGGACATTCAACACCAGAATGTTTGTTGTATAAAAAGATAGATAATCCCTTTTATTAGTACACATTCCCTAGTTTTGCATAACCAACGCGGTTATATTAATACACTTTTTACCTCTGTGATTTCCTTTTATTTAAGCCTCTGCAGACTGCCCCCTTATCTCAGTTCTTTTGACAGACTTGCATGTCACCCAATCAGTGCTGGCTCATAGTTAACTTAAAGTGTCTGAGCACAGTGTTATCTATTTGACACACATGAACTAACACCCTATATTGGTGAAAAATAGTGATGTTGCGAACTGTTCGCCGGAGAACAGTTCCGGGCGATCTTAGCTTGTTCGCGTTCGCCGCGGCAGGCGAACATATGCAATGTTCAATCCGCCCCCTATTCGTCATCATTGAGGAAACTTTGACCCTGTATCTCACAGTCTGCAGACACATTTGAGCCAATCAGGAGCAGACACTCCCTCCCAGACCCTCCCAGCTCCTGGGCAGCAGCCATTTTAGATTCATTACGATCCTGCATTTTTAGTGAGAGGAGTTATAGTGCTGCTGCTGGTGATTTTATAGGGAAATCGATAGCTAGGCTAGTGTATTTAGTGTCCACTACAGTCCTGAAGGACTCATCTAATCTCTGCTATAAGGACAGCACCCCAAAAAGCAATTTTTAGGGCTAGAACTTCAGCCCAAAAGCCCTTTTTAGGGCTAGAACTTCAGTCGTGTTTTTTGTTTTTTTTTGGTAATTTTATTTGCATTTGACTGCCTGTCAGCCTGTGTGTGAGGCTCACAGCATATACTGTGATTAGTGCCACCACTGATATCTGCTTAACATTAGTGTAAATTTTTTTAAAAAAACTTTTACATCATTTTGCTAGTGTAATCTATTTTCATTTTCTATCAGGCCTGTGTGTCAGGCCCACATCATATACTGTGATTAATTCTTCTGTGCCACCACTGATATCTGGTTAACATTAGTGTACATTTTTTAAAAAAAAACTTTTACATTAGTCTTCTGGTGTTATTTAATTTTAGTTGCCAGGCCAGGCTGCCACTAGTGCCAGCCTGTGTGTCAGGCTGCCAGCATATACTGTGCCTACTTCCATCCTCAGTGCCACCACTCCTATCTGGTGTAACATTAGTTTAAATTTTGTAAAAAAAACTTTTACATCAGTCTGCTAGTGGTATTTAATTTTAGTTGCCAGGCCAGCCTGCCACTACTAGTGCCAGCCTGTGTGTCAGGCTAACAGCATATACTGTGCCTACTTCCATCCTCAGGCCCACTTTCCAACTAGTGCTACAAATCATATTTGTTATAACAGTAGTGTAAATATTTAAAATAAAAACTTTTTTGACTGTGAAACATCAGTCAGCTAGTGTAATCTAATTGCAGTTGCCTGCCTCCCAGCGTGTGTGCCAGGCCCACTTGCCAACTAGTGCCACCAATCATATTTGTTATAACAGTATTGTAAATATTTAAAATAAAAACTTTTTTGACTGTGAATCATCAGTCTGCTAGTGCAATTGAATTGCAGTTGCCTGCCTGCCTGCCAGCGTGTGTGCCAGGCCCACTTGCCAACTAGTGCCACCAATCAAATTTGTTATAACAGTAGTGTAAATATTTAAAATAAAATCTTTTTTGACTGTGAATCATCAGTCTGCTAGTGCAATTGAATTGCAGTCGCCTGCCTGCCAGCATGTGTGCCAAGCCCACTTGCCAACTAGTGCCACCAATCATATTTGTTATAACAGTATCGTAAATATTTTTTAAAAAAAAACTTTTTTGACTGTGAAACATGTCTGCTTTTTTGTGTCAGTCTCACAGCGTATACTGTGCCCACTTGCCCAGTGCCACCACTCATAATTTGTTTAATAGTAGTGTAAGTGTACATTTTATAAAAGATGACAGAGTATCAAAATATAAAATGAGAGGGCGCTAAAAGCAAGAATAAATACCACACTTAATCTCTAAAAAATTATGAGTTTAATAAACATAATTAAACATATATATAACAAGTAAAAATTACTAACATCAAAAAATTGAAGGGACGTCTCCCTATAAAAAATGTAATCTTAAAAATACCACCAATATATTCCAAAAAAATGTTAAAATTCCATTTATCATCCATTTGTATAAGGACAAAAAAGTATAGTCAAATCGATGTAGGCCACTGGTAATTGCAATAAAATTAATCCGCAAATGCTCAGGGACCAGCAGTTGGTAATGATCCAAAAAATGATTAACAATGTTGCATAACACTTTCAGTCACTTTGTGGCAGTTCTTAAATAGATAAGTGCCTAAAGTTTAAAGACAGCGTTCCACCTTTTATATGCAATTATCAAAAGTACTTGTGTATATATTAAGAAGGGCGCTCCAGGGCGTCTTACCGTTTTCTTTTGTCGGCTAAAAGCAGGCCGCTCAGCTTATGTGGTAAAGGTTCACCCGTGGTGATTGAGTGATATTCAAGCTTCCAGGTAAACTCCCACTCAGGTTTAACCGTCTCACAGCAAGCCGCTCTGACCACACTGGTGGCGGTTTCCTCTCGGTGGTTGAGCATGGTAGTGGTCCGTGTCACTGGCTGGATCTGTCCTGACTGAGGTTAACACCTTACTTTGTGACTTTTAGTAACAACGGCTCCAGGACCAAATAGAAATTTTGGCAGCATGAAGTAACGGAGAATGTCAGTGAGTCCCGCACTTAGCGTGTATCACGCGCGGGGTAAAAAGAACTAGGTACCTAGTGTCAGATATTTGCTCTTAGCAGGATAAGCAACTCTCCTTCTACGCGTTTCACCCAGCTGTGGGCTTTCTCAAGATAAAAGTTGCTCCCAGAACAAAGTTTAAAAACCTCCTGCTTCTCTTCTATTGGTCCGAGTTCTAATTGCTTTAAAAGGTGGACTTCATTTTAAGGTGGATTGTCCGTTTCTTCAACATACTATGAATTTGGCACTTATTTAACCATCTCGGAATATTTAAAAATATTATAAATATTTTGCTTAAAGAAATTAGTATAACTTTAAAACATTTTAAACACTAATATTGTATTTGGTGGTATTATAAAATTGATTGGTGGTATTTATAAATATGTTAAAAAACTAAATAATATTCACAAAATTGCGATAGTATATTTCAACACAAAATTGATTATTTAAAAAATAAATAAATAAATGAATTAGAGGATTTATGGAGAATCAAGACCTTGTTTCTCGTATTGGCATTGTATGATATAACTACATAATTGTTATCACATGGATTTGTGTGTAATCCATATATCCTAGATTATTTCTAAATATATTAGGAATACACATATTTGGAACAAGGAATTTCTTATATTTGGGAACAAATAGAAATAATAAATATATGATGGTCTAGCTTCCTCCAATCATAATATATGTGAGGATTTATAATGAGTTTATCATAACTGTCTCTGGGAAGATTTATATTCCTAAAAAAGGGGACAGATCCATTTCTGAATTTAACCCAGCAGGGTGAAGGGAGTTATACTTATAAATAAATTCAGCTTCTTTTTTGAGGAGTTTATTTACAAAATTTCCTCCTCTCCAATCCCCTTTTACTATGTGGATACCCCAGAATTTAAAGTGTTCTAAGTTGTTGTTATGAATGTCTCTAAAATGTTTATAAAGGTGAGTGTCTAAATTACCTTTCTCAATATTGCATAGGTGTTCCCTTATCCTATCACGTAACATTCTTGTTGTTTCTCCAAAATACACTAAATTACATGAACATTTTATAACATATATCACTCCCTTCTGTGAGCATCTTATTATATTTTTAATATCTAGTTTTTCCATTTTTTCGGTTATGTTTATGGAGCTGCTCTTCGTACTATATTTGCATGCTCTACATAAATGACATGGAAAGAAACCCTTCAAATTATGTCCATGTAGGTCTCTATCAGATGAGGTTATTGCATCTCCTTTGAGTTCACTGGGTGCTAAAATTTGTTTGAGGTTTTTGGCTTTTCTAAAAATAATTTTGGGTTTGACTGCTAGTATGTCTCCTATGATTGGATCCTTTTTTATAATATTCCAATGTTTATTTACAATTTTCTTTATGATTTGGTGATTCTCACTATAATCAGTGACCAGAGCCACATTATACTCATTATTGGTATTCCTGGTCTCATGTTTGTCTTTGTATTCTAATAGTGACCTCCTGTCAGTATCATGTGCTCTTTTTATGGCTCCTTCGAGTTCTTTTTCAGAATAGCCTCTATCATGAAACCTTTGTTGTAAGATGTTAATTTGTGTTTGGAAATCGACATGTCTTGAACAGTTTTTTTTAATTCTGAGAAACTGTCCTATAGGTATATTCTCCTTCCACCCTATATGATGACAGCTTTTTTTATGTACATTATTGTTGCAGTCTACTTTTTTAAAAAATGTTCTGGTGGCAATGTTCCCCTCATCTATAAACAGTTCTAGATCTAAAAATGAAATGTTTGTCTGACTGTGTTCATAAGTGAATTTAAGACCTCTATCATTTAAATTCATATGTTCAAAAAATAATTTAAGATTTTGCTCTGTTCCTCTCCAGATGATTAGAATATCATCAATGTACCTTTTGAAGAGCACGAGGTCCGCGCCAAACTCATGGGAGCTTAAAAAATTATTCTCCCAGTTACCCATAAAAATATTAGCATAACTTGGCGCGAACCTCGTGCCCATTGCGGTACCTTCCAGTTGTAAATAATATTTCCCGTTAAATTCAAAATAATTATTTTCAAGAATAAACTCAATGCTTTTAAGGATGAATTGTTTCTTAAGTGTACTGATGCTTACATCTTTGCTTATAGTATCATTAACTGCTTTTAGTCCCTTTTTATGGTCTATTACTGTATATAAGGATGTAACATCGCTCGTTGCTAGAGTGAAATTGGGTTCCCATTTGATATTTTCCATCAGTTGTAAAACTTGAGTAGAATCCCTAAGGTATGTGTCTAGTTGCTTTACATATTTTTGGAGGAAAATGTCGACATATCTCGATAAGTTACATGTAATGGAACCAATCCCGGAGATAATAGGTCTCCCTGGGGGATTGGTCAAACTTTTATGTACCTTGGGTAAAAAATAAAAGATGGGAGTTCTAGGAAACTCTGGATACAAAAATAGATACTCATTATCATTTAAAATGCCATCATGTTTACCCTCTTCCAATATATTGAGAAGATTTTTCTTGATCCTCTTTATGGGATTCAATTCTAATATTTTATAGGTCTGTTTATCACTAAGGATCCTATTTGCTTCTGTTACATAATTTTCTTTATTCATAATTACGACCCCCCCACCCTTATCCGCAGGTTTTATGATAACTTCTTTATCCCTTTGTAATCTGTCAATAATATCTTTATCTTTTTTAGTCAAATTATAATTTGGCTTTGATTTTTTGGGACTAAATTCCTTAAGATCTTTGAGAACCATTTTCTCAAAGGTTTCCAGATTTGAGCCCTTGGCAAATAACGGATAAAATTTAGACTTAGGTTTCAATATTGTGTGTGTGGTCGTAGTTTGTGTATCAGTGATAGTACCTGGAAATCTTGAAGGAAGGGACTGTTTCTCAATTGGATTTTTCATAAAGTAACGTTTAAGAGTGAGTTTTCTCACAAATTGTTTCACATGGATGTGAGTGTTAAACTTATTCATAGTGGTGGTTGGGGCAAATGACATCCCTAGGGCTAATATCCTTTTTTCATCCTTATCTAATTCTTTATTACTGAGGTTAAAAATACCAGATTCATCAGTGGCTATTTCACTCTTTTTGCCTCTCCTTCTATTCTTTCCTCCTCTTTGTCCTCTAGTTGTCTTTTCTTTTGATTTAGTGGGGTATAGAATTTCTCCCTTCTTTCTAATGCCATTAGGTTTTTTGAGGTGCCCTCTCTCAGAGGGCTGTTCTCTAAAAAATCCTTCTCTATGTAATTCTGACCATTCGAATCATTGTCATTGAGTTCATTAAGGGGTAGAAATTTATTTTTCATTTCTATCTGCCAGCTATCTAATCTGGGTCTGTACGATCTATCATCATCATAGTCACGTGAATTTCGATATGTGAAAGAATTTGTGTGGTTGTGTTTAGCAGCTCTAGGATTTATATTATAATCTTGATAACTAATATGGTTTCTGTCATTGTGATGATAGAATCTTCTATCATATGGATATGTATTCTCATTGGGTTGATGCATTCTGTGATGTGCATTGCTCTCTGAATTGTGAGTTCTATGGTTATAATAGCTTTGTTGATGCATCCTTTGATTCTGAAAATTATCATAATTGCGTCTGTAATTTTGATAGTGGGGTTTGTAATGTTGTTGTGCCATATATTCAGGGTTCTTTCTCCAATTTTGATAATTATAATTATAATTACCCCTATTATAACCTACATCATTAGTTTTCCTTCTAAATTGTCCATTCCTTTCAAAACCTTCTCTATTATAATCTTGATTTCTATCTCCCAAGTTTTTATGAGATTGATAATCTCTATTAGAATTTTCCCTATTCGAGATACATAGATCTCCTTCTTCTTGCTGTAATAAAATGGCTGTATCCTTGTTTTTTATTTTTTCGTTATATTCTGCCAAATCAATCCTGTCTCTTTCAAGTTTTTTCCATTTTGTATATAATAGTCCATGCTTTAGTTCAGTTAGTTTATTCACTAAATTTGTTTGTCTCTCTTTGAAATTTGGATGTTCCCTTTTCATTTCTAACTTGTTTTTATATTCTATAATTTTAGTGTTAATTTCATTTAGTGTCTCTTTTCGTGATTTTTTTAGAATTTCTATTAAATTACATGATGCATTTTTTAAAACTGTGTCCCATTCACCTTGATGTGTTTGATTTAAAGTAAATGTGCATGTTTTTTTAAATTTGAGGCCCCTAGGAATCAGGTCCAACTCAGTGTATTTGTCTAAAAATATTAATTCCATTTTCTGTTTTAGCTCTCTAG
Organism: Bombina bombina; assembly: GCF_027579735.1. NCBI lineage: Eukaryota > Metazoa > Chordata > Amphibia > Anura > Bombinatoridae > Bombina > Bombina bombina. The sequence goes on along the minus strand of NC_069510.1, from coordinate 53,849,055 downwards.
CCATCAATTTCTCAAGTTCGTTAATTAATTGGTGAAAATCTAAAGTGTTACTATGTGTTGTATCTTTAGTGATGTTTGTGTTGTTAAGTTCTATGAGAAGGTTATCTCTAAATGAGAATAATTCAGATTCCATAGTAGTGATTAAATTGGATACAGAAAGGTGTGATACGTCTTATAAAAAAGAGAAGACTGTGATGAAGAGTATCTCTTAGATAGTGATTAAATACAGAGGGTGTGATTTGCCTTATAGAAAAGTGAGGACTAAGGTAAAGAGTATAGTCGATAGAGATTATAAATGTGTGACCCAGCTGCTATATATTAGAGATACAGGGAAATGAAAAAACAAGTGTTATAAAGCGCTAAGGTCTAAAAATTAATCCAGGCCTCTCCCTAACCACCTCTCCAAATAGCTATGTAGAAAACAGAGTATCAAAATATAAAATGAGAGGGCGCTAAAAGCAAGAATAAATACCACACTTAATCTCTAAAAAATTATGAGTTTAATAAACATAATTAAACATATATATAACAAGTAAAAATTACTAACATCAAAAAATTGAAGGGACGTCTCCCTATAAAAAATTTAATCTTAAAAATACCACCAATATATTCCAAAAAAATGTTAAAATTCCATTTATCATCCGTTTGTATAAGGACAAAAAAGTATAGTCAAATCGATGTAGGCCACTGGTAATTGCAATAAAATTAATCCGCAAATGCTCAGGGACCAGCAGTTGGTAATGATCCAAAAAATGATTAACAATGTTGCATAACACTTTCAGTCACTTTGTGGCAGTTCTTAAATAGATAAGTGCCTAAAGTTTAAAGACAGCGTTCCACCTTTTATATGCAATTATCAAAAGTACTTGTGTATATATTAAGAAGGGCGCTCCAGGGTGTCTTACCGTTTTCTTTTGTCGGCTAAAAGCAGGCCGCTCAGCTTATGTGGTAAAGGTTCACCCGTGGTGATTGAGTGATATTCAAGCTTCCAGGTAAACTCCCACTCAGGTTTAACCGTCTCACAGCAAGCCGCTCTGACCACACTGGTGGCGGTTTCCTCTCGGTGGTTGAGCACGGTAGTGGTCCGTGTCACTGGCTGGATCTGTCCTGACTGAGGTTAACACCTTACTTTGTGACTTTTAGTAACAACGGCTCCAGGACCAAATAGAAATTTTGGCAGCATGAAGTAACGGAGAATGTCAGTGAGTCCCGCACTTAGCGTGTATCACGCGCGGGGTAAAAATAACTAGGTACCTAGTGTCAGATATTTGCTCTTAGCAGGATAAGCAACTCTCCTTCTACGCGTTTCACCCAGCTGTGGGCTTTCTCAAGATAAAAGTTGCTCCCAGAACAAAGTTTAAAAACCTGCTGCTTCTCTTCTATTGGTCCGAGTTCTAATTGCTTTAAAAGGTGGACTTCATTTTAAGGTGGATTGTCCGTTTCTTCAACATACTATGAATTTGGCACTTATTTAACCATCTCGGAATATTTAAAAATATTATAAATATTTTGCTTAAAGAAATTAGTATAACTTTAAAACATTTTAAACACTAATATTGTATTTGGTGGTATTATAAAATTGATTGGTGGTATTTATAAATATGTTAAAAAACTAAATAATATTCACAAAATTGCGATAGTATATTTCAACACAAAATTGATTATTTAAAAAATAAATAAATAAATGAATTAGAGGATTTATGGAGAATCAAGACCTTGTTTCTCGTATTGGCATTGTATGATATAACTACATAATTGTTATCACATGGATTTGTGTGTAATCCATATATCCTAGATTATTTCTAAATATATTAGGAATACACATATTTGGAACAAGGAATTTCTTATATTTGGGAACAAATAGAAATAATAAATATATGATGGTCTAGCTTCCTCCAATCATAATATATGTGAGGATTTATAATGAGTTTATCATAACTGTCTCTGGGAAGATTTATATTCCTAAAAAAGGGGACAGATCTATTTCTGAATTTAACCCAGCAGGGTGAAGGGAGTTATACTTATAAATAAATTCAGCTTCTTTTTTGAGGAGTTTATTTACAAAATTTCCTCCTCTCCAATCCCCTTTTACTATGTGGATACCCCAGAATTTAAAGTGTTCTAAGTTGTTGTTATGAATGTCTCTAAAATGTTTATAAAGGTGAGTGTCTAAATTACCTTTCTCAATATTGCATAGGTGTTCCCTTATCCTATCACGTAACATTCTTGTTGTTTCTCCAAAATACACTAAATTACATGAACATTTTATAACATATATCACTCCCTTCTGTGAGCATCTTATTATATTTTTAATATCTAGTTTTTCCATTTTTTCGGTTATGTTTATGGAGCTGCTCTTCGTACTATATTTGCATGCTCTACATAAATGACATGGAAAGAAACCCTTCAAATTATGTCCATGTAGGTCTCTATCAGATGAGGTTATTGCATCTCCTTTGAGTTCTCTGGGTGCTAAAATTTGTTTGAGGTTTTTGGCTTTTCTAAAAATAATTTTGGGTTTGACTGCTAGTATGTCTCCTATGATTGGATCCTTTTTTATAATATTCCAATGTTTATTTACAATTTTCTTTATGATTTGGTGATTCTCACTATAATCAGTGACCAGAGCCACATTATACTCATTATTGGTATTCCTGGTCTCATGTTTGTCTTTGTATTCTAATAGTGACCTCCTGTCAGTATCATGTGCTCTTTTTATGGCTCCTTCGAGTTCTTTTTCAGAATAGCCTCTATCATGAAACCTTTGTTGTAAGATGTTAATTTGTGTTTGGAAATCGACATGTCTTGAACAGTTTTTTTTAATTCTGAGAAACTGTCCTATAGGTATATTCTCCTTCCACCCTATATGATGACAGCTTTTTTTATGTACATAATTGTTGCAGTCTACTTTTTTTAAAAATGTTCTGGTGGCAATGTTAAAAAAAGCTGTCATCATATAGGGTTAAAAAAATTATTTTTAGAAAGCCAAAAACCTCAAACAAATTTTAGCACCCAGTGAACTCAAAGGAGATGCAATAACCTCATCTGATAGAGACCTACATGGACATAATTTGAAGGGTTTCTTTCCATGTCATTTATGTAGAGCATGCAAATATAGTACGAAGAGCAGCTCCACAAACATAACCGAAAAAATGGAAAAACTAGATATTAAAAATATAATAAGATGCTCACAGAAGGGAGTGATATATGTTATAAAATGTTCATGTAATTTAGTGTATTTTGGAGAAACAACAAGAATGTTACGTGATAGGATAAGGGAACACCTATGCAATATTGAGAAAGGTAATTTAGACACTCACCTTTATAAACATTTTAGAGACATTCATAACAACAACTTAGAACACTTTAAATTCTGGGGTATCCACATAGTAAAAGGGGATTGGAGAGGAGGCAATTTTGTAAATAAACTCCTCAAAAAAGAAGCTGAATTTATTTATAAGTATAACTCCCTTCACCCTGCTGGGTTAAATTCAGAAATGGATCTGTCCCCTTTTTTAGGAATATAAATCTTCCCAGAGACAGTTATGATAAACTCATTATAAATCCTCACATATATTATGATTGGAGGAAGCTAGACCATCATATATTTATTATTTCTATTTGTTCCCAAATATAAGAAATTCCTTGTTCCAAATATGTGTATTCCTAATATATTTAGAAATAATCTAGGATATATGGATTACACACAAATCCATGTGATAACAATTATGTAGTTATATCATACAATGCCAATACGAGAAACAAGGTCTTGATTCTCCATAAATCCTCTAATTCATTTATTTATTTATTTTTTAAATAATCAATTTTGTGTTGAAATATACTATCGCAATTTTGTGAATATTATTTAGTTTTTTAACATATTTATAAATACCACCAATCAATTTTATAATACCACCAAATACAATATTAGTGTTTAAAATGTTTTAAAGTTATACTAATTTCTTTAAGCAAAATATTTATAATATTTTTAAATATTCCGAGATGGTTAAATAAGTGCCAAATTCATAGTATGTTGAAGAAACGGACAATCCACCTTAAAATGAAGTCCACCTTTTAAAGCAATTAGAACTCGGACCAATAGAAGAGAAGCAGCAGGTTTTTAAACTTTGTTCTGGGAGCAACTTTTATCTTGAGAAAGCCCACAGCTGGGTGAAACGCGTAGAAGGAGAGTTGCTTATCCTGCTAAGAGCAAATATCTGAAACTAGGTACCTAGTTCTTTTTACCCCGCGCGTGATACACGCTAAGTGCGGGACTCACTGACATTCTCCGTTACTTCATGCTGCCAAAATTTCTATTTGGTCCTGGAGCCGTTGTTACTAAAAGTCACAAAGTAAGGTGTTAACCTCAGTCAGGACAGATCCAGCCAGTGACACGGACCACTACCGTGCTCAACCACCGAGAGGAAACCGCCACCAGTGTGGTCAGAGCGGCTTGCTGTGAGACGGTTAAACCTGAGTGGGAGTTTACCTGGAAGCTTGAATATCACTCAATCACCACGGGTGAACCTTTACCACATAAGCTGAGCGGCCTGCTTTTAACCGACAAAAGAAAACGGTAAGACGCCCTGGAGCGCCCTTCTTAATATATACACAAGTACTTTTGATAATTGCATATAAAAGGTGGAACGCTGTCTTTAAACTTTAGGCACTTATCTATTTAAGAACTGCCACAAAGTGACTGAAAGTGTTATGCAACATTGTTAATCATTTTTTGGATCATTACCAACTGCTGGTCCCTGAGCATTTGCGGATTAATTTTATTGCAATTACCAGTGGCCTACATCGATTTGACTATACTTTTTTGTCCTTATACAAACGGATGATAAATGGAATTTTAACATTTTTTTGGAATATATTGGTGGTATTTTTAAGATTAAATTTTTTATAGGGAGACGTCCCTTCAATTTTTTGATGTTAGTAATTTTTACTTGTTATATATATGTTTAATTATGTTTATTAAACTCATAATTTTTTAGAGATTAAGTGTGGTATTTATTCTTGCTTTTAGCGCCCTCTCATTTTATATTTTGATACTCTGTTTTCTACATAGCCATTTGGAGAGGTGGTTAGGGAGAGGCCTGGATTAATTTTTAGACCTTAGCGCTTTATAACACTTGTTTTTTTATAAAAAATGACAGGCAGAGGCAGGCCACCCCGCAGGTGCCGTCGTGGTCGTGGTGCTGTGATTCCCTTAGACCCTACAACTATGCACATTGTTCAGAGGCCACGTGCCATGGACGTGAAAAGTTCTGAGTAGGACCTAGTTGAATGGCTAACACAGGACACCCAATCTTCTACAGCTTCCGCTCCTAGTCCTAACCTTGACGCACCATCCACCTCCAGCTTAGCTTCGGGCACCTCTCAAGTGACCAGTGCCACTCGCCCGCCTGCCGCCACCACCAACACTAGCACCACAGCCACTTCACTTGAGCTGTCAGAGGAGTTATTGACACATCAGTTGGAAGAAATGAGTGATGCGCAACCATCATTGACAGAGGATGTAGATAACAGTGATATGTCTCAGTCAGGCAGCATTACAGACATGGACGTACGGTGTGATGATGATGTTGTACCCGCTGCTGCTTCCTTTGTTGATTTGTCAGATACAAGTGAAGCGGTTGATGATGATGTGTCCGTGGATGTCACGTGGGTGCCCGCTAGAAGAGAAGAAGAAGAGGGGGAAAGTTCAGATGGGGAGACAGAGAGGAGGAGGAGGAGACGAGTTGGAAGCAGGGGGAGGTCGTCGCAAGGAGATAGTGGCACAGTCAGACAGCATGCATCGGCACCTGGGGTCAGCCAGACAGCACGCCAATCAATGCATGCTGTTGCCACCACCAGAATGCCGTCATCGCAGAGCTCAGCAGTGTGGCATTTTTTTTGTGTGTCTGCCTCTGACAACAGCGATGCCATTTGCAACCTGTGCCAAAAGAAACTGAGTCGTGGGAAGTCCAACACCCACCTAGGTACAACTGCTTTGCGAAGGCACATGGTCTCACATCACAAACGCCGATGGGAAGAACACATGAGTAGAAGCAACACACAAACTCAAAGCCGCCATCCTCCTCCTGGTCCAGCATCTTCAGCCACGTCAACCACTGCTGTCCCCCTTGCCCCCTCTCAACCATCCTCCACTCAGTCTCTCTTACGTAGCAGTTCCTGGTCATCTGCCCACAGTCAGGTGTCTGTCAAGGACATGTTTGAGTGTTAGAAGCCAATTTCCCAAAGTCACCCCCTTGCCCGGCGTCTGACAGCTGGCTTGTCTGAACTCTTAGCCCGCCAGCTTTTACCATATTATTATTATTATTATTGGTTATTTGCAGAGCGCCAACAGATTCCGCAGCAATATAAACAAAGGGGGAGTACAACAAAACAATTATGGGGTAGAGAGCCATGCAAAGAGTTGCACTGTTGTATTCAGCTCTTAAGAAGGTGATCTACAAACAGCTGGACTTTTAGGCTTACATGCTAAGAGGGTTGAGGGGATTGCAGTGAAGGAGAGGAACTGGTATTAGGAAAGGTTAGCGTAGGTTGTATGCGTCCCTGAACAGTAGAGTCTTTAGGGAGCACTTGAAGCTTTTAAAACTAGAAGAGAGTCTTGTGGAGCGAGGCAGAGAGTTCCACAAGATGGGAGCCAGTCTGGAGAAGTCCTGTAAATGGGAGTGTGATGAGGTGACAAGAGAGGAGGAGAGTAGGAGGTCATGAGCAGAGCGAAGGGGACGGGAGGGAGAGTATCTGGAGACAAGGTCTGAGATGTAGGGGGGAGCAGTGCTGTTGAGGGCTTTGTATGTAAGAGTGAGAGTTTTGTGTTTGATCCTAAAGGCAAGAGGAAGCCAGTGAAGGGAACTGGTGGACAAGCTGGTGGAGTCTGATGCGTTCAAAAAATTTGTTGCTATTGGGACACCGCAGTGGAAGGTACCCGGCCGAAATTTCTTTTCACAAAAGGCAATCCCCAACCTGTACTCGATTGTGCGAAAGGAAGTAATGGCATGTCTGGCACACAGCGTTGGGGCAAGGGTCCATCTGACCACTGATAGCTGGTCTGCAAAGCATGGTCAGGGCAGGTATATCACCTACACTGCGCATTGGGTAAACCTGCTGACGGCTGGCAAGCATGGAATGCGTGGCTCTGCAGAGGAGTTGGTGACACTGCCACGACTTGCAGGCAGGCCTGCTCCTACCTCCTCTACTCCTCCTACACCATCCTCTTCCATAACCTCTTCCTCGGCTCAGTCCTCTTCTGCTGCTGCGTCTTGCTCCACATCAACGGCACCCCCCCCCAGCTCCCCAGGTACTATTCAACATCCCGGATACGGCAGTGTCACGTCGTCTTGGGGTTGACTTGCCTGAAAGCCGAGAGTCACACTGCACAAGCACTCCTGTCCGCCCTGAGCACACTGGTGGATCAGTGGCTGACTCCGCACCAACTGGAGATTGGCAAAGTTGTTTCTGACAACGGAAGTAATTTGGTGGCGGCATTGAAATTGGGCAAGTTGACACATGTGCCGTGCATGGCACATGTGTGTAATTTGATTGTACAACGATTTGTGCATAAGTACCCAGGCTTACAGGATGTCCTGAAGCAGGCCAGGAAGGTGTGTGGCCATTTCAGGCGTTCCTACACGGCCATGGCGCACTTGTCAGATATCCAGCAGTGAAACAACCTGCCAGTGAGGTGCTTGATTTGCGACATCCCGACACGGTGGAATTCAACACTCCTAATGTTCGACCGCCTGATCCAACAAGAAAAAGCTGTTAACGAGTATTTATATGACCGGGGTGCTAGGACAGCTTCTGGGGAGCTGGGGATTTTTTTGCCACGTTACTGGACGCTCATGCGCAATGCCTGTAGGCTCATTGGTCTTTTTGAGGAGGTGACAAACCTAGTCAGTCGCACCGAAGGCACCATCAGCGACATCATACCATTTGTTTTCTTCCTGGAGCATGCCCTGCGAAGAGTGCTGGATCAGGCCGTAGATGAGCATGAAGAGGAAGAGTTGTGGTGTCCATCACCACCAGAAACAGCCTTATCAGCATCGCTTGCTGGACCAACGGCAACGCAGGAAGAGGATTGTGAGGAAGAGGAGTCAGAGGAGGAATGTGGCTTTGAGGAGGAGGAGGAAGACCAAGTACAACAGGCATCCCAGGGTGCTCGTTGTTGTCACCTATCTGGTTCCCGTGGTGTTGTACGTGGCTGGGGGGAAGAAGATAACTTCAGTGAGATCAGTGAGGACGAGGAACGGGACATGATTAGCTCGGCATCCAACCTTGTGCAAATGGGGTCTTTCATGCTGTCGTGCCTGTTGAGGGACCCTCGTATTAAAAAGCTGAAGGAGAATGACCTGTACTGGGTGTCCAACGCTACTAGACCCCCGGTATAAGCATAAAGTGACTGAAATGTTACCGAATTCCCGCAAGTCGGAAAGGATGGAGCAGTTAAAAAATAAATTAAAATGTTTGCTTTACACAGCGTATAAGGGTGATGTCACAGCACAATGGGAATCTAACAGGGGAAGAGATGAAAGTAATCCTCCTCCTCCTCCCACGACCACGCCGGCAAGGACAGGACGCTTTCCAGACGTGTTGTTGATGGAGGACATGCGGACCTTTTTAACTCCTATGCAAAGCCACAGCCCTTCGGGATCCAGCCTCAGGGAAAGACTCAACCGACAGGTAGCAGACTACCTCGCATTAACTGCGGATCTCGATACTCTGAGGAGCGATGGACCCCTTGACTACTGGGTGTGCAGGCTTGACCTGTGGCCTGAGCTATCCCAATTTGAAATCGAACTTCTGGCCTGCCCCGCTTCAAGTGTCCTGTCAGAAAGGACCTTCAGTGCAGCAGGAGGTATTGTCACTGAGAAGAGAAGTCGCCTAGGTCAAAAAGTCTTGATTATCTCACCTTTATTAAAATGAATGAGGGATGTATCCCGAAGGGACTGACATTGTGCAATACATTAGAGTAAAAAAGGCATGATGAGATGACGAGCTGCCTTGGGCTACAAATGGTACACACGTTGCTGTATTTTATCTTCGAATGCCGGATGACTTGCGTGACTTATCCGCCAACAACTAGGGTTCAAGCCGTAATGTTTTAGGTCACTTTCTAACTGTCAAACAAACATCAATTTTTCTGGCCGCTGCTACAGCAGCGGCTGCAACAATACCTAATTTTTCAGGCATTTGTACATGCCTAATTTTTCTGGCCTCTGGTGCTGCACTGTGGCTAAAAAACCCAAACCAAAAAAAAGGCACATAACAGTGATTAAACTGTTAAGAATAGTACTAAAAAACACACCACTCATATCTGGTGGCACAGTAGATTGCATGCGCAGTGCCCCAAATTTGAAGTAGGAGGACCAACCAAGCATCTTTTTCCATCTCCCGGTTCCTAAACATTATCTCCGGGTTCCTAAAATCGATGCCATACCTGTACTCGATTGTGCAAAAGGATGGCATATGTGGTATTTCATGCTGTTGTGCCTGTTGAGGGTCGTGGACCATTGTATAAAAAGGCTGAAGGAGAACGACCTGTACTGGGTGTCCAAGCATCTTTTTCCATCTCCCGGTTCCTAAAAATGATCTCCGGGTTCCTAAAATCTATGCCATACCTGTACTCTATTGTGCAAAAGGATGGCATATGTGGTGTTTCATGCTGTTGTGCCTGTTGAGGGTCGGGGACCCAAGTATAAAAAGGCTGAAGGAGAACGACCTGTACTGGGTGTCCAAGCATGTTTTTTGTTCAATTTCCCGGGTTCCTAAAAATTATCTCCGGGTTCCTAAAATCGATGCCATACCTGTACTCTATTGTGCAAAAGGATGGCATATGTGGTGTTTCATGCTGTTGTGCCTGTTGAGGGTCGGGGACCCAAGTATAAAAAGGCTGAAGGAGAATGACCTGTACTGGGTGTCCAAGCATCTTTTTCCATCTCCCGGTTCCTAAAAATTATCTCCGGGTTCCTAAAATCGATGCCATACCTGTACTCTATTGTGCAAAAGGAAGTAACATTACCATGGGTCACAGACCGCATGTTTTATTGTTATACTTTGTCAGGGTAATCAGGCAGGCCATATAGACCTCCCCTGATAGGGGGAGTAAAAGGGATTAAACTGCTAAGAATAGTACTACTTAACACAACCTTACCATGGTTCTCAGACCGCATGTCTTATTGTTATATTTTGTAAGGGTCATTATATATCATGCAGGCCATATAGAACAACTCCCCCGATAGGGGGAGTAAAAGGGATTAAACTGCTAAGAATAGTACTACTTAACACAACCTTACCATGGCTCCCAGACCGCATGTCTTATTGTTATATTTTGTAAGGGTAATTATATATCATGCAGGCCATATACACCTCCCCCGATAGGGGGAGTAAAAGGGATTAAACTGCTAAGAATAGTGCTACTTAACACAACCTAGTTACCATGAGTCCCAGACCGCATGTCTTATTGTTATACTTTAAGAGGAAAAAATGGGGTTTATTTAGCAGCGCTAATAAAAGCTTGGAAATTCTAATTCTAATTCTAGCTATGGGATTGAAAATTTCTGATTTAATTGTACGCCCATTTTTAAATTGATAAATTGTTAAACTTACTATCCTTTGTTGAAAAGGAATATGTATATATCGTTAATTGAATAAGCCATATCTTTACCTATCAGCAATAATTCTAGCTATGGGATTGAAAATTTCTGATTTAATTGTACGCCCATTTTTAAATTTATAAATTGTTGAACTTACTATCCTTTGTTGAAAAGGAATATGTATATATCGTTAATTGAATAAGCCATATTTTTACCTGTCAGCATTAATTCTAGCTATGGGATTGAAAATTTCTGATTTAATTGTACGCCCATTTTTAAATTTATAAATTGTTGAACTTACTATCCTTTGTTGAAAAGGAATATGTATATATCGTTAATTTTTTACCCACTAACAATAATTCTAGATATGGGAATGATGATTCGGATTCTTATATTTAGTTTAGGTAATTTTAAGTTCGCACAATCTAAATGTATATTATTTAATAAAGGCACTTTAGAATTGAAATATATAAGTTGAATTGTGTGAATGCTAATAAAGCAGAAATGATAAGTTCTCTTCCTTGTGTATGAAGTAACTAAGTAACAACACAGAAACAATCATTACCAACTTAAATAAAGTCCACCTTTACATTGGAAGCCACACAGGTGTTGATAGAAATCAAAAGGAAATGAAGGAACCAATCAAAACACATTCATACCTTTAAAAGCCAGAAGCTAGCAGGATAAGCATTCTTGATAAAGCCCAGAAGGGTGAAACGCGTTGAATGGGACCTGCTACACTATACTAAACTTCATTTACCACTGTCACAAAGCTGTGTGACCCTGCAACTTTAAACTTTTCTCCTGACCCTGCAAGTTAAAATCTACCTTTGGTAACTTCAGGGAAAACGGTGTTACTGCTAAACACTGACCAAAGATTTCTTCAAACCTCAAGAAGTCTGAGGGAACCCAGATGAAAGTAATTTTTGGGCTATAAGAAGAAAGGAAAACAAAAAAGGATAACTACATCACCAGAACGGATCATCACCCCTGACCTCTGAATCAAAGAGAAGGTCAGGTGACTTATCAGAAGCACCAGGATCTAACAGTCTGTGAATTCCTCACAGTGAAGAATATCAGTGGTTGCAACCAGGACAGATTAAGGTACCTCTACACTAATTTGCACTGCAGTTTTTAAATCAAGCAAACTGAACTTTAAAGGTATCAAGGTATTCATATGCTAAATTAACCATTTTCATTAACCACGATTGTTTTGGCACTAAAATCAGAATAACGGCTGTTTTTTGCCTTTTAACTATCCAGCACACCTGAGCCAATTATATGTCCAAGGAGAGTAACTGTGTAACTTTATAACGGTATTTGTTACCAAAGAACTGCAAAGCTGTTGCGCTAAATTTCTAAATCACAGTTGTATCAAAGCCGTTACGCTCACCTTCTAATTACAGTAGAATAAATTTGAACATTAGCGCTGAATCTATTTGCTTTTAATATATTAAGATTGATACATTTGTGCCTTTTAAATATTCAATTCACCAATTTGTTGCTTACCATATGTTATCTATAGAATTAATTCTTTTATACCTGGAATTCTAGGGTTTATAAATATATGGTTCTAGTCTGTTTTTATAAGTGTTGTATAAGGGAGACGTCCCTTTATTATTTAAAAATAGCATTTGCTGTTGTTTTTATGTGTTATAAGAATTTTTAAATAAAAAAGATTGTATAATACATTAGTTAGATTGGCATCATCATTTCCAAGCTTTTATTAGCGCTGCTAAATAAACCCCATTTTTTCCTCTTATCCACAATTTAGTTCTCTTTGAGGGAAGAACTTTTTTAGCAGCAGGAATCCACCTTTAGGCGCTCCTATCACACTACACATAAATACTTATTGTTATACTTTGTCAGGGTAATTATATATCATGCAGGCCATATAGACCTCCCCCGATAGGGGGAGTAAAAGGGATTAAACTGCTAAGAATAGTAATACTTAACACAACCTTACCATGGGTCACAGTCCGCATGTCTTATTGTTATATTTTGTAAGGGTAATTATATATCATGCAGGTCATAAAGAACAACTCCCCCGATAGGGGGAGTAAAAGGGATTAAACTGCTAAGAATAGTGCTACTTAACACAACCTAGTTACCATGGGTCCCAGACCGCATGTCTTATTGTTATACTTTGTCAGGGTAATTATATATCATGCAGGCCATATAGACCTCCCCCGATAGGGGGGGTAAAAGGGATTAAACTGCTAAGAATAGTAATACTTAAAGGGACACTGTAGCCAATTTTTTTCTTTTGTGATTCAGATTGAGCATGCAATTTTAAGCAACTTTCTAATTTACTCCTATTATCAATTTTTCTTCGTTCTCTTGCTATTTTTATTTGAAATAAAAGCCATCTAAGCTTTTTTGGGTTAAGAACTCTGGACAGCACTTTTTGATTGGTGGATGAATTTTTCCACCAATCAGCAAGGACAACCCAGGTTGTTCACCAAAAATGGGCCGGCATCTAAACTTAGATTCTTGCATTTCAAATAAAGATACCAAGAGAATAAAGAAAATTTGATAATAGGAGTAAATTAGAAAGTTGCTTAAAATGTCATGCTCTATCTGAATCATGAAAGAAAGAATTTGGTTACAGTGTCCCTTTAACACAACCTTACCATGGGTCTCAGACCGCATGTCTTATTGTTATACTTTGTCAGGGTAATTATATATCATGCAGGCCATATAGACCTCCCCCGATAGGAGGAGTTACAGGGCTGAAAGTGCTAAGAATAGTACTACTTAACACAACCTAGTTACCATGGGTCCCAGATCGCATGTTTTATTATTATACTTTGTCAGGGTAATTATATATCTATCAAATCTATCTATTTATCTTCTATCGATTCTATCTAACTATCAATCTATGTATATCTATCTATCAAATCTATCTCGTGGCCGGACTGTTTTGAGACAGCCACTTGTGTTTAGGACAAATTTGAAGTAGGAGGACAGACCAATCATCTTCTTCCATCTCCCTGTTCCAAAAATGCAGGCCATATAGACCTCCCCCGATAGGGGGAGTAACAGATAGTAGTAAACTGCTAAGAATAGTACTACTTAACACACCACGGGTCCCAGACTGCATGTCTTATTGTTATACTCTGTCAGGGAAATTATATATCTTTCAAATCTATCTATTTATCTATCGAATCTATCTAACTATCAATCGTATCTATCAAATGTATATTGCATCTATTGATCTATGTAATGTGTAGATATCAAATGTATATTGCATCTTTTGATCTATGTAATTCGTATCTATCAAATGTATATTGCATCTATTGATCTATGTAATTCGTATCTATCAAATGTATATTGCATCTTATGATCTATGTAATTTGTATCTATCATATGTATATTGCATCTATTGAGCTATGTAATCTATGTATCTATCTATCAAATCTATCTATCTCGTGGTTGTGCAAATGGACTGTTTGCGGTTGTTTGAGGTGCGTTACACAGAGAGTTTGGTCTGTCACTGTGAAGCGGGCATAACCCTTACACTACCTGATCGATACAACATCATACCTGATGTTTTAAAGCACGTTATTCCAAACAATTTAGGAATGTTAGGTAATTTAGGCCCTTTATGGGTTAAAACCAGACTCTGCATCAACTATGTAATTTTCCATGGGAGTTTTGCCATGGATCCCCCTCCAGCATGCCACAGTCCAGGTGTTAGTACCCTTGAAACAACTTTTCCATCACTATTGTGGCCAGAAAGAGTCCTTGTGGGTTTTAAAGTTCGCCTGCCTATTGAAGTCAATGGCGGTTCGCGCGGTTCGCCGGTTCGCAAACAATAGCGGAAGTTCGAGTCCGCAGTTCGCGAACCGAAATTTTTAAGTTCGCGACATCACTACTCATCATCAGAAGAGATTAGATAGCAAAAGCCTAGGTTTCAACATGTCTGCCCCATAATTGTGTTATAGGATTTAAACTACTTTACAAAAACTAAAACTTTACACTTATTTGTTCAGTATTCATTGTTTTAAATACAGAATTATAAGCAGCAATCTTTTGCTTTCAATACCCTTTTATTTGCTGTTACTGTATATGCTATATAGGTATGAGATTTTACTGTCTCTTTAACTGGCCATTGTGTAAAATAAATAAAAACATGACATATTATGAGAAATAAAGACAAAGCAAAGTGCTGAAAATTACGCCTCTTGTTTATTTCTGGTGCAAAGATAAACATGAGTGGGAAATAGCAGCTCAGGATTACTTTGTTATTAGAAAATATAAAAGGGAAAAATGTGTGGGTGTATATTTTTATTATGTTTGCATCACTAAAGTGAGGAGTTTGGAAAAAGGGTCATGTTTATATAAAACATACATGTATCTATCTGTACATGCATTTGTGCATGCATGTACTTGTGCGTGTTTGTGTCCATGTGTCTATGCATTTGTGTGTGTATGTACTTTTGTGTGTTTGTGTGCATGTGCCTATGTGTGTATGCATGCATCCAAGTGTGCATGTTGTTGTGTGTGTCTGTAGTTCTGTGTGTTTGTGTGCTTGTTTCGACATGTGTATGTATTTGTGTATGTCTGTACTTCTTTGTGTGTATGTGTCCATGTGTGTATGTATTTGTGTGTGTCTGTACTTCTTTGGTGTAATATGTGTCCATGTGTGTATGTATTTGTGTGTGTCTGTACTTCTTTGGTGTAATATGTGTCCATGTGTGTATGTATTTGTGTGTGTCTGTACTTGTTTGTGTGTATGTGTCCATGTGTGTATGTATTTGTGTGTGTCTGTACTTCTTTGTGTGTATGTGTGTATGTATTTGTGTGTGTCTGTACTTCTTTGGTGTAATATGTGTCCATGTGTGTATGTATTTGTGTGTGTCTGTACTTGTTTGTGTGTATGTGTCCATGTGTGTATGTATTTGTGTGTGTCTGTACTTCTTTGTGTGTATGTGTGTATGTATTTGTGTGTGTCTGTACTTCTTTGGTGTAATATGTGTCCATGTGTGTATGTATTTGTGTGTGTCTGTACTTGTTTGTGTGTATGTGTCCATGTGTGTATGTATTTGTGTGTGTCTGTACTTATTTGTGTGTATGTGTGTATGTATTTGTGTGTGTCTGTACTTCTTTGGTGTAATATGTGTCAATGTGTGTATGTATTTGTGTGTGCCTGTACTTCTTTGGTGTAATATGTGTCCATGTGTGTATGTATTTGTGTGTGTCTGTACTTGTTTGTGTGTATGTGTCCATGTGTGTCTGTATTTGTGTGTGTCTGTACTTGTGTGTGTCTGTGTGCATGCATCAATGTTTTTGTGTGTGCCTGTACTGTGTGGTTGTGTCCATGTGTGTATTTTTGTGTGTGTGTATAATATAATAGCAAAATCTAATAAAATAAACAAGAAAATAATTTATAAAAGAAACGTTAGGATTTACCATCACTAAAAATAAACATTAGTTTCCCTCATCATTTTGTAAAAATCAATGTGAAACTCACCCTATCTGTCAGCAAAGTAGATCGCTAACATAGCGCCTCTGGCCGCCCACGGCACATCGCTTCCTTCAATGAGGTGATGTTTCTAACCTCTAGCCCAGTACCCATGCGTGTCAACTGACATCCTAGCATGGCTATTGGTCTAGAGGTGAAAACTTATTCAAATGAGAACTTAATGGAAACTTAAGGGAAAATTGTGAGGAGATGCAATACAGGTAATAGTCATGAACAGGCTACAGACTACAGTCATCACTATGAAAGAAGAACCATAACCAAGAACCCAAGAAGTGTACAGAAGAGTGATCGAAAAGCAAAGACAAAGTTAAGAACCAGGATAATCAGAAATTATCAGGCATCAAAACAGGAGCAGCAGACAAAAAGTGGTAATACAAATAACTGTTCCAATAGTCAGCAGTGGAATACACAGACCAGAATTCACAGCACAGACGAGAGTCAGGCCATAAAAAAAATCCAATAAACAAACATAACACAAAAGACAGGTCATAATCAAGAACTTCAGGGTGTTCATGTAGAATAATGAAGCCCAGAAGGACCTTTTACACTCACAGTACAGATTTTACTGCTAATTTAACCTCAAGGTCATTTCCAACATTAGTACTATAAATAGCTCTATTCTTAGCACAGGTCATATAGTCCAGACTAGATGTCTTATCAACAAAGACATAACCTGTACACTGTGTGTCCAAAGGAGTTTTGAGCCCTGAGGCACAGTGTCCCAACTGTCAGCAAGGCCTGACTCAACCTCTTAATGTGAGAGGGGATAAAGGGTTATTAACTACCCCATACGCTAACCATAGGTTACTCTTTTTAAGTCATTGCATCAGTCCCTTCTCTACATTCAACATCAGTACCCCTGGTCTCCAGCTGCACTACCAACCATCTTCTTAGCAGCATACAAGTAAAGCTCTTAAGGCCTTTTTAAAAATATATACTTTCAAAGTTAAAATGAAACATACTGACAAATGAATTCAATATTGATAACAATGACTAAAAGGAACAGCAAACACCTGAAAATGTTTAATATAAAATGTTTAGTTGAGCGTAATAAAACAAAATATACAATATGCAGTATTTGTATTATTTATTTTACCCTCTATTCATGTAACTAAGATCTAAACTGAAAGAGCACACTTCTGACTTGTCAAGGCTAAATCTGCAATCTATCTATCTATCTATCTATCTATCTATCTATCTATCTATCTATTGGGTTCTTGTAAAGCGCGGCTATTCACCTGTAAGGGTCTCAAGGCGCTGAGGGTTGCAGTTCAGTCGAAGAGCCAGGTCTTGAGGTCCTTTCTGAACTTAGTTAGGGCGGTAGCTTGTCATAGGTGCAGTGGGAGGGTGTTCCAAGTCTTGGCTGCCAGGTGAGAGAAGGATCTGCCTCCCGCTGTGGTTTTCCTGATGCGAAGTTGTCTGACAGGGGTGTAGAAGGTAACAAAGTGGTTCAAGTATTCGGGACCGATGTTGTGGAGGGCCTTGAATGCGTGTGTGAGAAGCTTGAAGCTTATTCTCTTGTTGATGGGGAGCCAGTGCATTTCCCGCAGGTGTTTGGTGATGTGGCATTGATGGGGGATGTCGAGGATTAGTCTGGCCGAGGCGTTCTGGATGCGCTGTAGTCTCTTTTGGAGCTTGATGGTGGAGCCGGTGTAGAGTGCGTTACCATAGTCCAGTCGGCTGCTGACGAGGGCTTGAGTGACAGTCTTCCTGGTCTCGGTTGGGATCCATTTGAAGATCTTTCGCAACAGGTGAAGTGTGTGGAAGCATGCAGAAGAGATGGCATTGATTTGCCGGTCCATGGAGACCCCTAGATTTCGTGCATGGTCAGTGGGGTTGGAGGGTGTCCGAGGGCTGTGGGCCATTAGGAGTTATTCCAAGCGGATGTGGTGGGATCGAGGAGGGATCGAGGAGGAGGACTTCGGTCTTGTCTGCGTTCAGCTTTAGGCAGTTGTAGCTCATCCAGGTGTCGACCGCTGTCAGCCCTTCGTGGGCGTTTCTCTTGGCGGTGGTGGGGTCACTGGTGAGTGAGATGATTAGCTGGGTGTCGTCGGCATAGGAGACAATGTTGAGGTTGTGTCATTGGGCTAAGGTGGCGAGAGGGGCCATGTAGATGTTGAATAGGGTGGGCAGGGCTGCCACTAGAAATTTTGGGGCCCCTGACTTAACCATTGATCAGGGCCCCCCCCTCCTTTGACGTGCAATTTTTGACCAAGTGACTAAAACGTATATGCACTTTATTCTTAAGTGTCTATTTAAATTGGAATTGTTGTAAAGGTAGTAACATACACACACACACACTGACACACTCATACACTGAAACACACACACACACTCACACATAAGGATTCACATATAGACATTCTAGCAGACACGCAAAGAAACACACTCAGACACAGACACTCAGCACTTGTTTACATTGACCTGACAAGTAATGAGGTAAACTACAGTTTTGTGAAACAAAATATGGAGTTCTGATTATATTTTTTTGCAAAGGAAGATGCCAACTAAATGATGACAACAGCATGCAGTGGCTGAAAGGAAGGGCCCTGAACTGCCTAAACAATAATTTAAAGGTTAAATGGTGGATTGGTGACTTCCGGAAAGGTCTTGTTAGTCTCAAAGTCTGTAGAAAGATGTGAATAATCAGTAGTAAGGTCACAATGTCCTAAAAAGGAACAGACAATGTTTATGTGCATAGTGGTTTAGTGCACACTCAGAAATCCTCTCAAATGCTAATACTTTACTCCTTGTAATAACAATTACCATGCTCAATTAGCACTCTGCTGTAGTACCCACTGGTGGCTGCCAAAACTTTTTTTTAAGTTCTTGCCTCATGGGGCCCCCCTGGCCCATTGGGCCCCTGACAGGATTCACCCCTGTCACCCCCTGATGGTGGCCCTGAGGGTGGGGCTCAGCAAAGAGCCTTGGGGTACACCGCAGCTGATTTCTGTGGGCTTGGAGGTGAAGGGTGGGAGTCTAACGTTCTGGTTTCTGCCGGTGAGGAAGGGGGTGATCCATTCCAGGGCTTTGTCGTGTATGCTGGCAACGTGTAGTGTAGTCGGTTGCAGAGGGTGAGGTGGGAGACAGTGTCGAATGCTGCTGAGAGGTCTAGGAGAATGAGGGCGGCAGTCTCTCCTCGGTCGAGTAGGGCGAGGATGTCGTCTGTGACGGCAAGGAGGGCGGTCTCGGTGCTGTGGTTGCTCCTGAAACTGGATTGGGAGGGGTCCAGGGTGTGGTTGGCTTTGATGTAGTCAACGAGTTACGTGTTGATGTACTTCTCGATGACTTTGGCCGCAAAGGGGAGCAGAGAGATTGGGCGGTAGTTCTTCGGATCATTGGGGTCAGCCGTGGATTTTTTCAGTAGGGGTTTTAATTCTGCATGCTTCCAATCATCCGGGAAGGTGCCGGTTTCGATGGAGCAGTTGATGGTGCTGCAGAGCTCGAGGGCGATGGTGTCACCCGCTTTGTTGAAAATGTGATATCTTTCCCTTATTGGCTTTAACAGATAACAACTACAAAACAATGCACCATCACTAATGATTAGCCTTGTTGTTTTAGATTGGCTTCTCCAAATAAAGCAAGTGGTGAGTAGAGTTTGACTATTGAAAAAAAATTGCTGTAAACAAGATCTTAATTTGTTTTACTTTGTTGTGGGGGCATTTGTGAGATGCCGCTATCCTTGGTAATGGTGCTTGTTCTATGCTGTGACTGTGACCATGGGTGGTTACAAATCTCTTTCAATAGCTACAATATTAAGTTGCTATGTTGCATCAAGTTTTTAGCACCACTCAGTTATATAAAAATAATAATGCTAATGGCCATAGACTATGTGATCAAATGTCTCTATACTCCTGTAAAGTACAACTATAAATAACAAATTAACTTAAAATGGCATTATTATTTAAATAATGTATTTCATTATAGGATTTCATTTTTAACCAAATTAATTTGTTTTACTAGGTGTTTAACCAATGGAAAAATGGAAAACTATGTAGTCCAAGTTGTGACACTCAAGATGAGGATACAGCTGATTAGCAAATAAGAAGCAGGCATACATGTGTATGGACCAATCACAGGCCACAAGTTCATCTGAAGCAGAATGGGGATGTTCCAGGACAATCGGGCATATTTATGATTGTGCGAGCGGACATGTTCCGATATTGCAGATCATGTCCGCTGCACATTGATAAATGCTGACAGCATATGCTCTCGGCATTTATCATTGCACCAGCAGTTCTTGTGAACTGCTGGTGCAATGCCACCCCCTGCAGATTTGCGGCCAATCGACTACTAGCAGGGGGTGTCAATCAACCTGATCGTATTTGATCGGGTTAATTTCTGGCGATTTCTGTCTGCCGCCTCAGAGCAGGTGGACAGAGCAGCAGCCTTTAGAAGGCTCGCTGGAAACACGGGGTATCAAGCTCTGTATGGAGCTTGTTAAATATGCCCCTTTGTCTAAGTTTAACCCTTTTGAAGGTTTAAAACAAATATTGAAAGAAAACTCTTTAATAAAAAGAACCTTTTTATTTTTTTCTAGAACTTCCTTTTAATGAACAAGCCAAATTATCCTTATTCCTAAAGGTTCAAACTCTTTTTGATGATGAAGATACTGTGTGTGTCATATTTCTTTATTTGTAACGCCATTTCCACATTGAGAGGGTTTTTGAATATTTGTGATATTTATAAATAACTGGTAATAAAAATCTTGTATCCTGTCCCTGACCTTTCATGGAGCTCAAACTATTTTCTAGTTGTGTAACTACAAACATGAATAATGGCATCTGGATCCCGATAAGGCCCTTTGTTTTTGTTAAACAAAGTTGAAATAATAAATTATTTCTCTGACTGCAAGGTCCGTGAAGCGAAAACATAACGCCACCGTCTATTACCTCCTGCAAACTATTTCCCAGAAGAGGTCTTATCATTAAATCAGGCTCCTCTTAAAAAAGCACAGTATTTACGCAGCAGTGATTGTCTCAAATTCCAGCAATTAATTATTCACATTTCCTTTCTTTTGCTGGCAAGAAACAAAATAGAATTGTATGTGTGTATATATATATATAAACCTTTATTTCGGAGTAGTTTGAATTTTGGAATATTTGCATCTGTAAGATGGGACATTTGTCACGTCATGTCATTTAGGAAATATTTACATGTCATATTACAGCTTATAGATGCAACCTAAAGGTAGTTTTATATAATTTTAATACTTTTGTATACATATTACCCTAGAAAGGTTATATTTGTTGTTTTAAATAAATATAGACTATTTGCATTTTAGAATACAAAAAACAAACCGACTTTTAAAAGAATATTAATTTAAAAGTTTTAATATCAGAATAAATTTGGATTTGGGAATTTGTTCCTGTATATAAAACAACATATTACTATAATTTATTGGTACATTTTATGAACCCAAAACCCATAAATGTATAAAGTTTAATTGTAGGTGTCGTCATGTTAACTAAGGGGCTGATCACAACCTTTCAGCAACCGGCTCCCAAAAATTATTTTTTCATATCGGCCAGAATTTGGAGGCGAGTTTCTTGAGTGATCCTAATGCTATATTGTATTGTTTGTTAAAAAAACAACACCAAGTTTTCAACAGAAAAGCTCCCAAAAACGACTTTTTCGGGGTAGATTTATTATGCAGCGGATGCTGCATTCTACGCCCATCATTCCGATCTGATACGATCAGGATGATTAACATCCCCTGCTAGCGGCTGATTGGCCACGATGTACAGGGGGCGACATTGCACAAGCATTTCACAAGTAATACTTGTGCAATGTTAAATGCCGACAGCATATGCTGTTGGCATCTAGCAAGGTCGAGCAGACATGATTTGCTACAGCGAATCATGTACGCTCGATCTGTGATTAATCTATCCCTTTGAGTGCTAACTTCCTGTTTTCGAAATAGAAACTGACACATACAATAACCTCTTCACACCTCTTAAAGGGACTGTCTACTGCTGAATTTTTATTGTTTAAAAATATAGATTGTACCTTTTTACCCATTCCACAGTTTTGCACAACCAACATGGTTATATTAACATAGTAACATAGTAACATAGTAGATGAGGTTGAAAAAAGACCGAAGTCCACATAGTTGAACCTATACAAATCCTAATATACTTAAAAAAAGCTCTAGTTGAGCTTAAATTAATCCCAATAAAAGGTTTGTTTCTAGCCAGAAATGTATCCAAACAAGTTTTTAAATATATCTAGGGTATTGGCATTAACTACTTACTTTGGTAATGAGTTCCACAATTTTATTGCTCTTACAGTGAAAAAAACATTTCCGTTGCAGGAGATTAAGGGACCTTTTTATCAAGAAGCAGCGGTCTAAAGACTGCTGCTCCATAACCTGTCCGCCTGCACTGAGGCGGAGGACAGACGTCACTGGAAATCAACCCGATCCAATACGATCAGGTTTATTGAAATCCCTTCTAGTGGCCGATTGGCCGCAAATCTGCAGGGGGCGGTATGCGTATGCTGTCGGCATTTATCGATGTGCAGCGGACATGATCCAAAATATCGGATCATGTCAACTCGCACATTCTTAAATAGGCCCCCAAATCTCCTTTCCTCCAACTTTACATTGTGACCTCTTGTCACAAACAATTTTCTTGGAATAAACAGACCTTCTGCCATCTTTGTATGTGGGCCTTGAATATATTTATATGAAGTAATCATGTCACCTCTCAAGCGCCTTTATTATACAGAAAACAGACCCAGTTTGACTAGCCTCTCCTCATAGCTTAAATTCTCCATTCCCCTTATTAGCTTTGTGGTCCTTCTGTGAACTTTTTCTAATTCTGCAATATATTTTATTGCGATTGGTCCCCAGAACTGCACTCTATACTCAAGGTGAGGTCTTACCAGGGATTTATATAGTGAAAGAATTATGCTTTCCTCCCTTGAATCAATGCCTCTTTTAATACATGCTAGTATCTTATTAGACTTTGAAGCCACTGCCCTGCATTGCACACCCATCTTTAGATTGTTATCTATTACTACTCCCAAATCCCTTTCCTCCTGTGTTTGGCTAAGTCTTGTCCCATTTAAATAATACATTGCCTGCTTATTTTTACTTCCAAAATGTAGATCCTTGCATTTTCCCGTATAAAATCTCATTTTCTTTTTACCTGTCCATACTTCTAATTTTTTCAGATCCATTTGTAACAAAAGCTCATTCTGCTCTGGCCTAATGACTTTACTTAACTTAGTATAATCTGCAAAAATAGAGATGTCGCTATTTAATCCTTGCTCCAAGTCATTAATAAAAATAATAAAAAGAACAGGGCCCAGTACTGATCCCTGGGAGACTCCACTGATTACCTTTGTCCAATCTGAGTATGATCCATTCACTACTACTCATTGCTCCCTGTCTTTTATCCAGTTATTTAGTCCCTTAATTGTGTGCATTCATCTCTCATATGGCACTGTATCAAACGCCTTTGTAAAATCTAAGTATATCACATAAACTGATTCCTTTTTATCTATATTTGTATTTACTTCCTCATAGAATCTAATTAGATTAGTTTGACATGATCTATTTCTCATAAAACCATGCTGATTTGAACTCATAATCTTGTTTACACAAATATGCTCATCAATATAATCCTTTATAATCCCTTCAAATATCGTCCACACTATTGATGTCAGACTAACTGGTCTATAGCTTCCTGGATCTTACCTGCTTCCCTTTTTGAAGAGTGGCACCACATCAGCTTTATGCAAATCATTCATGGGGTACAATGCCTGAGGATAATGAGTCTTGAAAAATTAAGAGTAGAGGTTTGTCTATAACAGTGCTAAATTCCCTTAACACCCTTGGGTGTATTCCATCTGGGCCTGGAGTTGTATTTACCTTAATATTATCCAGTTTTTTCCTGATATCCTCTATTCATAACCCAATTAATGGTATGGGCTGAGGAAACTCAACTACTAATGCAAATAGGTAAGGCTGCTAAGAACAGTGCTGTAATTATAGGAGATTTTAACTACCCTGATATAAACTGGGCCAATGAAACTAGTAATTCAGCTTGATTTTTAAATGTTCTCAGGGATAACTTCTTGTCACAATTAATAGAGGAGCCAACTAGGAGTAAAGCTATATTGGATTTAGTGCTATCAAACAATACAGATATTATATCAAACATAGAAGTCAAAGAACATTTGGGTAACAGTGATCATAACATGGTCGCATTTGAAATCTCTTTTCATAAGCAGTGTCTTAAAGGTTTAACTAAGACTTTTAATTTTAAGAAAGCAAAATTCAACAATTTAAAGAAATCATTAAAAATGATAAATTGGGACAAAGTATTATGTAATAAAAATACAGAGGATAAATGAATAACATTTAAAACTTTGTGAAATAAATATACATATCAACAAATACCATATGGTTATAGAAATACAAATAAAAAATCCAATGTGGCTAAATAAAAAAGTGTTAAGAGAAATTAGGGAAAAACTTAGGGCATTTAAATTATTCAAAGAAAAAAGTACAGACTCAACATACCATATTTATAAGGAATGTAACAAAGCATCCAAAAAAGCAATCAAGTTAACCAAAATTGAAAATGAAAGACTAATTGCAAAGGATTCTAAGTCTAACCCTAAAAGGTTCTTTAAGTACATAAATAGCAAAAAATCTAAGAAGCCCCAGCGGTCTTTCAAGCCTTTGCCAATTACATCTTTCGGGCCTTCTATACAGAACAGTTATCGTATACATAGACAACATTTTGATCTTCTCTAAACCTCTTACTGAACATCAAGAACATGTACAACAAATTCTTTGTCGATTACAAAACAATTCATTATATGCTAAATTAGAGAACTGTGAATTTGACAAAGTACAAATACAGTTTCTTGGATATATCATCTCCGAAAATGGTTTTGCCATGGATCCCTCAAAATTAAAGGCTGTACTGAATTGGTCGCAACCTACCACTCTAAAACAACGTTTTTTAGGATTCGCCAATAGTAATGTCGCAAACATAAAATTTTGCGTTCGCAAACCGCGAACGCACACTTCCGCAAAAGTTTGCGAACGGGCGAGCCGGGCGAACCGCCATTGACTTCAATAGGCAGGCGAATTTTAAAACCCACAGGGACTCTTTCTGGCCACAATAGTGATGGAAAAGTTGTTTCAAGGGGACTAACACCTGGACTGTGGCATGCCAGAGGGGGATCCATGGCAAAACTCCCACGGAAAATTACATAGTTGATGCAGAGTCTGGTTTTAATCCATAAAGGGCATAAATCACCTAACATTCCTAAATTGTTTGGAATAACGTGCTTTAAAACAGCAGGTATGATGTTGTATCGATCAGGTAGTGTAAGGGTTACGTCCGCTTCACAGTGACAGACCAAACTCCCCGTTTAACGCACCGCAAACAGTCCATTTGCACAACTGCAAACTCCCCATTTTCACAAGGTTGGATACCAAGCTAGCCATGTCCCGTTCCTTGTCCTCACTGATGTCATTGAAGGTCTCTTCCTCCACCCAGCCAACGTAAAACACCAAGGGTCCCCGAAAGGTGACAACAAGCCCTCTGGGACGCCTGCTGTGTTTGGTCTTCCACCTCCTCAAAGCCACCTTCCTCCTCTGACTCCTCTTCTTCAGAGTCCTCTCTCTGCGTTGCCTCTCTCTGCATTATTATAAGGTGTGTTAAGTAGTACTATTCCTATCATTTTAATCCCTGTTACATCCCCTATCAGGGGACGTGTATATGGCATGGATTTTAGGAACCGGGAGATGGAAAAAGATGCTTGGTCGGTCCTCCTACTTCAAATTTGGGGCACTGCGCGTGTAATCTAATGTACCACCAGATAGGAGTGGTGTGTTAAGTAGTACTATTCCTATCAGTTTAATCCCTGTTATGTGCCTTTTTTATTGGTTTGTTTTTTGAAGCCACAGTGCTGCACCAGAGGCCAGAAAAATTAGGCATGTACACATGCCTGAAAAATTAGGTATTGTTGCAGCCGCTGCTGTAGCATCGGCCAGAAAAATTGATGTTTGTTTCCCAGGCAGAAAGTGCCCTAGAACATTGCGGCTTGAACCCTAGTTGGTGGCGGATAAGTCACGCAAGTCATCCGGCATTCAGAGATAAAATACAGCAGCGTGTGGACCATTTTTAGCCCAAGGCAGCTCATCTCATCAGGCCTTTTTTAGTAGAATGTATCGCCCAATGTTAGTCCCTTCGGGATCCATCCCTCATTCATCTTAATAAAGGTGAGGTAATCTAGACTTTTTTGACCTAGGCGACTTCTCTTCTCAGTGATAATATCTACTGCTGCACTGAAGGTCCTTTCTGACAGGACACTTGAAGCGGGGCAGGCCAGAAGTTCTATCGCAAATTGGGATAGCTCAGGCCACAGGTCAAGCCTGCACACCCAGTAGTCAAGGGGTTCATCGCTCCTCAGAGTGTCGAGATCTGCAGTTAAGGCGAGGTAGTCTGCTACCTGTCGGTGGAGTCATTCTCTGAGGGTGGACCCCGAAGGGCTGTGGCGATGCGTAGGACTTAAAAAGCTCTGCATGTCCTCTATCAACAACACATCTGTAAAGCATCCTGTCCTTGCCGGCGTGGTCATGGGAGGAGGAGGATTACTTTCACTTCTTCCCCTGTTAGATTCCCATTGTGCTGTGACATCACCCTTATACGTTGTGTAAAGCATACTTTTTAATTTCTTTCGGAACTGCTGCATCCTTTCCGACTTGCGGTAATTCGGTAACATTTCATGCACTTTATGCTTATACCGGGGGTCTAGTAGCGTGGACACCCAGTACAGGTCGTTCTCCTTCAGCTTTTTTATACGAGGGTCCCCCAACAGGCACGACAGCATGAAAGACCCCATTTGCACAAGGTTGGATGCCGAGCTACTCATGTCCCATTCCTCATCCTCAGTGATCTCACTGAAGGTATCTTCTTCCCCCCAGCCACGCACAACACCACGGGTACCAGATAGGTGATAAAGAGCACCCTGGGATGCCTGTTGTGGTTGGTCTTCCTCATCCTCCTCAAAGCCACATTCCTCTTCTGACTCCTCTTCCTCACAATCCTCTTCCAGCATTGCCGCAGGTCCAGCAAGCGATGCTGATAAGGCTGTTTCTGGTGGTGATGGTGACCACAACTCTTCCTCTTCACGCTCATCTACGGCCTGATCTAGCACTCTTCGCAGGGCCCGCTCCAGGAAGAAAACAAATGGTATGATGTCGCTAATGGTGCCTTCGGTGAGACTGACTAGGTTTGTCACCTCCTTAAAAGGACGGATGAGCCTACAGGCATTGCGCATGAGTGTCCAGCAATGTGGCAAAAAAATTCCCAGCTCCGCAGAGGCTGTCCTAGCACCCCGGTCATACAAATAGTCGTTAACGGCTTTTTCTTGTTGGATCAGGCAGTCAAACATTAGGAGTGTTGAATTCCAACGTGTCGGGCTGTTGCAAATCAAGCGCCTCACTGGCATGTTTCGCCCGCTGGATATCTGAAAAGTGCGCCATGGCCGTGTAGGAACGCCTGAAATGGCCACACACCTTTCTGGCCTGCTTCAGGACGTCCTGTAAGCCTGGGTACTTATGCACAAAGCGTTGTACGATCAGATGACACACATGTGCCATGCACGGCACATGTGTCAACTTGCCCAAATTCAATGCCGCCACAAAATTTCTTCCATTGTCAGAAACCACTTTGCCGATCTCCAGTTGGTGCGGAGTCAGCCACTGATCCACCTGTGCGTTCAGGGCAGACAGGAGTGCTGGTCCGGTGTGATTCTCTGCTTTCAGGCAAGTCAACCCCAATACGGCGTGACACTGCCGTATCTGGTATGTGGAATAGTACCTGGGGAGCTGGGGGGTGCCGTTGATGTGGAGCAAGATGCAGCAGCAGAAGAGGACTCAGCCGAGGAGGTTATGGAAGAGGATGGAGTAGGAGGAGTAGAGGAGGTGGCAGCAGGCCTGCCTGCAAGTTGTGGCGGTGTCACCAACTCCTCTGCAGAGCCACGCATTCCATGCTTGGCAGCCGTCAGCAGGTTTACCCAATGCGCAGTGTAGGTGATATAGCTGCCCTGACCATGCTTTGCAGACCAGGTATCAGTGGTCAGATGGACCCTTGCCCCAACACTGTGTGCCAGACATGCCATTACTTCCTTTCGCACAATCGAGTACAGGTTGGGGATTGCCTTTTGTGCAAATAAATTTTGGCCGGGTACCAACCACCAGGGCCGCCATCAGGGGGTGACAGGGGTGACTCCTGTCAGGGGCCCAATGGGCCAGGGGGGCCCCATGAGTCAAGTGGGTACTACAGCAGAGTGCTAATTGAGCATGGGAAATGTTATTACAAGGAGTAAAGTATTAGTATTTGAGAGGATTTTTGAGTGTGCACTAAACCACTATGCACAGTGTGAGACAGACTTGGCACTTTGTACAGTGTGTGTCTGAGTCAGACGGCAGATCACTTTCATTTGCAGAGGAGGTAGGACTTACTTAGCAATTTTTTTTATTTCTTTATGGAATTTCGGATTGTAACTTCAGTGTGGTAGTAGTTGTATGGTGGGGCCAGGGGTCCATAAAACAATTTTTTTTAGCAATATGTAGCACTGTATTTATGATTATTTGACAATGCTGTAGAAATTCTATATTTAAAGCCACGTAGAAATGTTTCCTCCTCAATACACAAATGGTAGGTGCACTTTTGGCAGATATTAGTTTTTTTTATTACTATATATATTTTTCATTACATTCCAGTTTACTGCCCCTTTATGCAAGGACTTTCCAGATGCAAGGAGGCATTTTATCTAAGATTTTTACATCTGCATAAAATGTTACTCTCAGACTAAGATTGCTCAGTGTTTGAAATGAGACAGGTTAACTTAACACTGTTCAGTTTACACTACAGCTGACTTAATTTTTAAATACATACCAACAAGTCTAAATCCTGCATTTAACCAGATCTAATGGTATGAGTATCACAGCTTATGGTTCCACCAAGACCATATAGAGTACAGCATTTTCAAAATACGTAAGTACAGCTGACAGATGGGAACATTTGTACACTATATTTGAAGTGGTGCTCTTGGTTGGGTTAAATGGGGGAAAAACAAACAAACATATGTCAACCTTTTAAAAGTACTTTTCTTCATCTAGTCATCTACCCAGATCATTAATGTACAATTTTGAATTCACAGAATTATTTTTGTTTACACATTTACAAATATGATTCTTTAAAAAGTGTTCTCTTAATTTCTGCAATTTTTTTTAATCATGCATGTCACACACTGTTGATTTAGGGGATGCAAGGTGCATAAATATTTCCTCCTGTGAGTGTTTCTGTGGGTTTCTGTGTTTATGTCTTTGTGCTTTGGTTTGTGTCTCTATGAGTGTGTATGTATTTTTTTTCTGTGGGTCTCTCTATGAGGGTGGGTGTGTATGTCTTTGTGCATTTTCTGTGGATGTCTGTAAGGGTGTGTGTGTGTGTATGTATGTATGTCTGTGTTTTCTGTGGATGTCTCTGTGAAGGTGTGTGTTTTCTTTGGGTGTCTCTTTGAGGGTGTGTGTATGTGTTTGTGTGTTTTCTGTTGATGTCTCAGTGAGAGTGTGTGTATGTATGTCTTTCTGTGTTTTATGTGGTTGTCTCTCTGTGTGTGTATGTCTTTGTGTGTTTTCTGAGGGGGTCTCTGTGTGTGTGTGTGTGTGTGTATGTCTTTATGTGTTTTCTGAGGCTGTCTCTGTCGGTGTTTCCTTGGGTGTATGTGCAAGTTTGAGTTTGTGTGTGTGTGTGTGTCTATTGTCTGTTCCTTTTTAGGACATTTTGACCTTACTACTGATTATTCACATCTTTCTACAGACTTTGAGACTAATGAGACCTTTATGGAAGTCACCAATCCACAATTTAACCTTTAAATTATTGTTTAGGCAGTTCAGGGCCCTTTCTTTCAGCCACTGCATGCTGTTGTCATTATTTAGTTGGCATCTTCCTTTACAAAAAGATAATCAGAACTCCATATTTTGTTTTCTAAATCACCTTTTTTTACAAAACTGTAGTCTACTTCATTACTTGTCAGGTCAATGTAATCAAGTGCCGAGTGTCTGTTTGGGTGTCTGTGTCTGAGTTTGTTTGTGTGTTTCTTTGCGTGTCTGCTAGAGTGTCTATATGTGAATCCTTATGTGTGAGTGTGTGGGTGTGTTTGTATGTTACTACCTTTACAACATTTCCAAGTTTAAATAGACACTTAAGAATAAAGTGCATATACATTTTAGTCACCTGGTCAAAAATTGCACATGTCAAAGGGGGGGCCCTGATCAATGGTTAAGTCAGGGGCCCCAAAATTTCTAGTGGCGGCCCTGCCTACCACTGCGGTGTCCCAATAGCTACAATTTTTTGAACGCCTCAGACTCCACCAGCTTGTATGGTAAAAGCTGGCGGGCTAAGAGTTCAGACAAGCCAGCTGTCAGACGCCGGACAAGGGGGTGACTTTGTGACATTGGCTTCTTACGCTCAAACATGTCCTTGACAGACACCTGACTGTGGGCTGATGAGCAGGAACTGCTCAAGGTGAGAGACGGAGTGGCGGATGGTTGAGAGGGGGCAAGGAGGACAGCAGTGGTTGACGTGGCTGAAGATGCTGGACCAGGAGGAGGATGGCAGCATTGAGTTTGTGTGCTGCTTGTACTCATGTGTTGATCCCATAGGCGTTTGTGATGTTCGATCATGTGCCTTCGCAAAGCAGTTGTACCTAGGTGGGTGTTGGACTTCCCACGACTCAGTTTCTTTTGGCACAGGTTGCAAATGGCATCGCTGTTGTCAGAGGCAGACACACACAAAAAATGCAACACTGCTAAGCTCTGCGATGACGGCATTCTGGTGGTGGCAACAGCATGCATTGATTGGCGTGCTGTTTGGCTGACCCCGGGTGCCGATGCATGCTGTCTGACTGTGCCACTCCTTGCAACGACCTCCCCCTGCTTCCAACTCATCTCCTCCTCCTCCTCTCTGTCTCCCCATCTGAACTTTCCCCCTGCTCTTCTTCTCTTCTAGCGGGCACCCATGTGACATCCACGGACGCATCGTCATCATCAACCGCTTCACTTGTATCTGACAACTCAACAAAGGAAGCAGCAGCGGGTATAACATCATCATAATCACACCGTACGTCCATGTCTGTAATGCTGCCTGACTGAGACATATCACTGTTATCTACATCCTCTGTCAATGATGGTTGTGCATCATTCATTTCTTCCAACTGATGTGTAAATAACTCCTCTGACAGATCAAGTGAAGCAGCTGTGGTGCTAGTGTTGGTGGTGGCGGCAGGCGGGCGAGTGGTAACTTGAGAGGTGCCCGAAGCTAAGCTGGAGGAGGATGGTGCGTCAAGGTTCCGAGCGGAAGCTGTAGAAGATTGGGTGTCCTTTGTTAGCCTGTCAACTATGTCCTCAGAACTTTTCGAGTTCATGGTATGTGGCCTCTGAACACTGGGAAATCACAGCACCACGACCACGACGGCACCTGCGGGGTGGCCTGCCTCTGTCTGTCATTTTTTTTTAAATGTACACTTACACTACTATTAAACAAGATACGAGTGGTGGTACTGGGCAAGTGGGCACAGTATACGCTGTGAGCCTGACACAAAAAAGCAGACTGATGTTTCACAGTCAAAAAAGTTATTTTTTTTTAAATGTGCACTTACACTACTATTAAACAAGTGGGCACAGTATACGCTGTCAGCCTGACACAAAAAAGCAGACTGATGTTTCACAGTCAAAAAAGTTTTTTTTTTTTTTTAAATGTACACTTACACTACTATTAAACAAGATATGAGTGGTGGCACTGGGCAAGTGGGCACAGTATACGCTGTGAGCCTAACACAAAAAAGCAGACTGATGTTTCACAGTCCAAAAAGTTTTTTTTTTTTAAATGTACACTTACACTACTATTAAACAAGATATGAGTGGTGCCACTGGGCAAGTGGGCACAGTATACGCTGTGAGCCTGACACAAAAAAGCAGACTGATGTTCCACAGTCAAAAAAGTTTTTTTTTTTAAATGTACACTTACACTACTATTAAACAAGAAATGAGTGGTGCCACTGGGCAAATGGGCACAGTATATATACGCTGTGAGCCTGACACAAAAAGCAGACTGATGTTTCACAGTCCAAAAAGTTTTTTTTTTTTAAATGTACACTTACACTACTATTAAACAAGATATGAGTGGTGGCACTGGGCAAGTGGGCACCGTATACGCTGTGAGCCTGACACAAAAAAGCAGACTGATGTTTCACAGTCCAAAAAGTTTTTTTTTTTTTAATGTACACTTACACTACTATTAAACAAGATATGAGTGGTGGCACTGGGCAAGTGGGCACCGTATACGCTGTGAGCCTGACACAAAAAAGCAGACTGATGTTTCACAGTCCAAAAAGTTTTTTTGTTTTTAATGTACACTTACACTACTATTAAACAAGTGGGCACAGTTTACGCTGTGAGCCTGACACAAAAAAGCAGACTGATGTTTCACAGTCAAAAAAGTTTTTTTTTTTTAAAATGTACACTTACACTACTATTAAACAAGATATGAGTGGTGGCACTGGGCAAGTGGGCACAGTATACGCTGTGAGCCTGACACAAAAAAGCAGACTGATATTTCACAGTCCAAAAAGTTTTTTTTTTTTTAATGTACACTTACACTACGATTAAACAAGATATGAGTGGTGGCACTGGGCAAGTGGGCACAGTATACGCTGTGAGCCTGACACAAAAAAGCAGACTGTTTCACAGTCAAAAAAGTTTTTTTTTTTTTAAATGTACACTTACACTACTATTAAACAAGATATAAGTGGTGGCACTGGGCAAGTGGGCACAGTATACGCTGTGAGCCTGACACAAAAAAGCAGACTGATGTTTCACAGTCCAAAAAGTTTTTTTTTTTTAAATGTACACTCACACTACTATTAAACAAGATATGAGTGGTGGCACTGGGCAAGTGGTCACAGTATACGCTGTGAGCGTGACACAAAAAAGCAGACTGATGTTTCACAGTCAAAAAAGTTTTTTTTTTTTAAATGTACACTTACACTACTATTAAACAAGATATGAGTGGTGCCACTGAGCAAGTGGGCACAGTATAGGCTGTGAGCCTGACACAAAAAAGCAGACTGATGTTTCACAGTCCAAAAAGTTTTTTTTTTTTAAATGTACACTTACACTACTATTAAACAAGATATGAGTGGTGCCACTGGGCAAGTGGGCACAGTATACGCTGTGAGCCAGACACAAAAAAGCAGACTGATGTTTCACAGTCCAAAAAGTTTTTTTTTTTTAAATGTACACTTACACTACTATTACACAAGATATGAGTGGTGCCACTGGGCAAGTGGGCACAGTATACGCTGTGAGCCTGACACAAAAAAGCAGACTGATGTTTCACAGTCCAAAAAGTTTTTTTTTTTTAAATGTACACTTACACTACTATTAAACAAGATATGAGTGGTGGCACTGGGCAAGTGGGCACAGTATACGCTGTGAGCCTGACACAAAAAAGCAGACTGATGTTTCACAGTCAAAAAAGTTTTTTTTTTTAAATGTACACTACTATTAAACAAGATAAGAGTGGTGGCACTGGGCAAGTGGGCACAGTATACGCTGTGAGCCTGACACACACGCTGGCAGGCAGGCAACTGCAATTAGATTACACAAGCAGACTGATGTTTCACAGTCAAAAAAATTTTTTTTTTTAAATTTACACTACTGTTACACCATATACGAGTGGTGGCACTGGGCAAGTGGACACTGAATACACTAGCCTAGCTATAGGTTTCCCTACTAAATCAGCAGCAGCTACACTGTCCCTCCTCTCACTAACTATGCAGCTTCCGAATGAATCTAAAATGGATGCTGTCCAGGAAGTAGGAGGGTCTGGGAGGGAGGGTCTGCTGCTGATTGGCTGGAATGTGCCTGCTGACTGTGAGGTACAGGGTCAAAGTATTACTCAATGATGATGAATAGGGGGCGGATCGAACATCGCATATGTTCGCCCGCCACGGCGAACGCGAACATGCTATGTTCGCCGGGAACTATTCGCCGGCGAACTATTTGCGACATCACTATTCGCCAATTATTGCCGGAAATGTATCCAGAACTTTTCAAAGATCACTGCACCAACTCTGAACTGACAAAGCATTATCAGAATTGCAAGGAATGGCCATTAACGCCTTTGAGAAGTTAAAAGCTGCCTTTTGTTCTGCACCTGAGATGAATTATGATGTGAGAAACAAGGAGCTTCTAGGTATGAAATTGGCTCTTACTGATTGGAGGCACTGGTTGGAGGGTACTGAAATATTGATACTAATACTTACTGACCACAAAAACCTGACCTATTTGGAATCCACTCAGCGGCTAAATGCCAGACAAGCTCGCTGGGCTCTCTTTTTCTCTTGATTCAATTTTGTACCCTTCTATATACCAGTAACAAGAAACAAGAAAGCCAATGCCTTGTTCCTTCAATTCTGCCAAACTACAGCTCTTGTCCAGGAGACACCTGAACCGATTCTACTTCCTACCTGTTTTGCCTCCCAGCTTATTAAAGAAAGTAAATAATGCTCAGAAGACTAGTCCCATTAACACTGACAATCCATCTAACACCCTTTATGTTCCTCCTGATTTACAAAGAGCTCTTTTGGGTTGGGGCTCATGATAGTAAAATATTTGGTCACCCTGGCATGGACCAGACTTACAAATTACTCCGCCAACATGTCTGGTGGTCTTTTATGGCCAAGGATACCAAAGATTACATAAAAGCTTGTTTAAATTTTGCTACTAACAAGACTCCTTGTTTCCTACCATCTGGCCTTTTACAACCTCTACCTTTACCCAAGAAACCTTGGATTTATCTCTCCATGGTTTTTGTGGTAGATCTTCCTCTATCCAACAACTATACTGTAATTTGGGTAGTAGTAGACCGCTTTTCCAAACAAGCACATTTAGTTCCATTGCCCAAATTACCCTTTGCTCATGAACTTGCTTCACTCTTCATACAGCATGTTATACGTCTTCATGGCATTCTGGAGGAGATAGTTTCTGACCACAATTCATCTCTTCCTTCTAGGGACTCTGCAAACTTTTAGTTACTACTATATGTCTCTCCTCTGGCTACCACCCTCAAACCAACAGTCAGACTGATATAATTAATTAAGACCTGGAAGCTTACCTTCGTGACTTTGTAAACCCACAACAATCAGACTGGTATGATCTTCTGCTATTAGCCAAATTAGCTGGAAACATCCACTGGCATTCTTCACTCTGCTCTCTATTCATGGCTGTCATGGGTTATCAACCTAGATCCTCTCATGTAGGTGTTCTGGCTGCAGACTGCCGGGTTCGGGAGTTAGTAAGTCATTGGCTTCAGATTTGTTCTATTTTAAGAACTACCTCCCATAGAAAAAAGCTTTTTGTTATTTGCCATCATGCCAGAAACCTACACTTTTCTGTTGGGGATCGAGTTTGGCTTCGTCAGCCTTCTCACAAATTAGGACCTTGATACAAATTGTGTTCTCAAACAGATAAATCCAGTCTCATACAAACTGACCTTACCTCGTACTCTGCATATCTCTCCTGTTTTTCATGTATCATGCCTAAAAACTATTTGCAGTAATAGGTTATCTCGTCCTAAACTCCCTCCTCCTCCAGTTCTGATACAAGGTGAACCAGAGTTTGAAATTTCTAACATCCTAGACTCTAGACACAAAGTCTGCCATTAGCATTACCTTGTGCACTAGAAAGGATATTCTGTGACTGACAGATCCTGAGTTCCCGCTAGGCATGTCCATGCCCCCCGCCTTGAAAGCCCTGCTTTCATGCCTCTCATCCTCATAAACTGGCCTAGGGTCTCTGAGGTACTCTTTGATGGGGGGTACTGTCAGCAACTGTTTTGGTTACCATTTTTGCTTCATTTTTTTCAATCGCTCTGCCTCATTTCGGTTGCGCCATTTAGCTTTCACTACTGCGTTGTTGGTGAATTTGGATTAGTCTTTAACCTTGGCTCTTTTTCCTTCTTGTTGTTGAAATTTGATTGAACTTTGACATTGGCTCTTCTACTTTCCTAGTACCTCAGCTTCTGCTCCTGGTAATTTTTATTACTTCATCCTGCAGTCTGAGAAGCTCCTAATTCCAGGTACCATTTTACTTTCTACTGTACTCTGCTGATCCAGTCTCTGCCAGGACTTGTCCAGAGCCTTCAGTGGATATCTCTCTACCACTACCTCAGTCTCTGGGTATTTCTGACTTTGACATTAACCCAAGTAGTGTGACAGGTTTGCTTTTTAACAAAGGACGCCAAGAGAACCAAGCAAATGTCATAATAAAAGTAAATTGGAATGTTGTTTCAAATTTTATGCTCTATCTCAGTGGTTTACAAAGTGTGAGACGGCCTCTCCAGGAGTGCGTCAGAGCATAAAAGAGGAGGCGCAGGAGCAGTGAAACCTCCCACTATTCTATGGAAACCACAAGCAGCAGCTAACTGTGGCAAAACATAGAACGTTTTTTAAGAGACAATAACGACACTTCCCATTTTGTGATGGATTAAGGCAAAGGGCAGAATGTAGAAGAAAGGCACTGAGGTCGAAATCGCTCAGAGACTGCATTGCTTTTGTTGTCTTGATCAGTAATTTGCATTTAACACAGGAGTAACAAAGAGCAAAAGTGATTTAAGCTCTCTTTTGTTTGAGCAGAATCAGATCTTAAGAGCTGTGTATAAATTCTGGATCTAATGCACCTTCCCCCAAATTAAAACTTTAAAGAGAAAAAATAAAGTAACATCTATTATGGAAGCGGCGCTGTCTTGTAAAATCATCAGAGAGCAGGCTCACAGGCTCACCGCCTAAGACTTTTAAAAACGTTGCTGAATTATGAAGAAAAAGTTTTGGGTTTCATGTCGTACAAAAATATATTTGCATAAATTTATAGTTATTTAACCCTTTTTTGACTCGAACTGTCATTTTTCAATTTAAAGTACAATTATTTTCTCTTAAAGAGACAGTACACAATTTTTCCTGATTCCTCTAAGGGACTTCATTCTTACAATCTACCAATATTTGTGTGTTCCACTGAGAGGGTTAACTCTTTCTGTGCATGTTATACTGTATTCCTGTACTGCTATCTATCTAAATACTTGCCTGTCCTTACTATTCTAAATCATTACGGAGCAAACTGGTGCAGCTAAAGTATTAGGACATATCACTTATCCCTTATAAGGGCAATCTACTGACAATGTAACTCTTTCTTATATGCGTTTGCTAAGTAAGGAATTGTTGGTGTCCCCCCCCCACTAAGGTAACCTATGTGCTGAGTCTGTGTCTATTGCTAGACAGGGTCATGCAGCAGAGAACTCAGGGATTTGTTACCCACTAGGGTTATCCCCTGGATAGTTCCACAGACATGCTCCCTAACTTAAAGGGACAATCAAGTCGAAATTAAACTTTAATTATTCAGATAGAGCATGCAATTTTAAACAACTTTCCAATTTACTTCCATTTAAAAAAGTGCACAGTCTTTTTATATTTAAACATTTTGAGTCACCAGCTCCGATTGTCTGATGACTGTCACATGGTACATGTATGCATTTGTGATTGGCTGATGGCTGTGGAAATAGACATAACAGGGGGAGTGGAAATAGACATAAATTTTAAATTTGTTAGAAAAAAAATCTACTTTTCATTTGAAGTTCAGACTAAGGGGCCGAATTATCAAGCTCCATAACTTGTCCACCTGCTCTGAGGCGGCGGACAGAAATCAACCTGATCGAATACGATCGGGTTGATTGACACCCCCTGCTAGTGGCCGGGGGAACTGCTTGTGCAATGATAAATGCCAACAGCGTATGCTGTCGGGATTTTTTTTCGATGTGCAGTGGACATGATACGATATATCGTATCATGTCTGCTCACATTTTGATAAATATGCCCCTTAATGCTATTGCATTGTCTTGTTATCTTGCATTTGTTGATTATGCAAATCTACTGTGTTGGCTGGTCCTTTAAAACAGTATAAGGGTACTCACATTTCTGCCAAGCACACAGACTGTGTTATCAGGTGCAGGCTGGATGTTTGACAGTAACCCAGCTAACTTATCTCCAGAATGCTGGAATGCTCTGGTCTCCAAATTCACCGCCCACAGTACAAACGATTGGTAGAGTGCAAAATAGTGCACGGTTCAAAAGTTAAAAACAATTTATTAAAAAATCATATAACTTTATAAAAACAAATGAACCGATAACGAGGTTGGGTCTGCTAGCTCACCCTCCACAATCATTGTCTCCCTTTGTATCTGTTTTATCTGTGTATTGTTCAATGGGTTCCTACTGTAGGTGGGTTAGTCTTTCAAATTGATGTGATTAATAGTGATGTCGCGAACCTAAAATTTTCGGTTCGCGAACCGCGGACTCGAACTTCCGGTATTGTTCGCGAACGCGCGAACCGCGCGAACCGCCATTGAATTCAATAGGCAGGCGAACTTTAAAACCTACAAGGACTCTTTCTGGCCACAATAGTGATGGAAAAGTTGTTTCCAGGGTCCTAACACCTGGACTGTTGCATGCTGGAGGGGGATCCCTGGCAAAACTCCCATGGAAAATTACATAGTTGATGCAGAGTCTGCTTTTAAGCCATAATGGGTCTAAATCAACTAACATTCCCAAAGTGGCTGTCTCAAAACATCCCGGACAGAAGATAGATTGATAGTGATAGATAGGATAGATAGATATACATAGATTGATAGTTAGATAGAATCGATAGAAGAGAAATAGATATATTTGTTAGATATATAATTACCCTAATAAATTCTAATAATCAAACATGCGTTCTTGGACCCAACTAGCTTGTGTCAATTAGTACTTTTCTTAGCACTTTAATCCCTGTTCCCCCCCCCCCCGTATCGTGGGAGTTCTATATGGCCTGCCAGATTACCGTGAAAAATTATAATAATAAGACATGTGGTCTGCTACCTATTTTAACGAGGTTGTGTTTTAAGTACTACCATTCTTAGCACTTTAATCTCTGTAACTCCCCCTATTTGGTGAGGTCTATACGGCCTGGATGATTACCCATACAAAATATAATAATAAGACATCTGCTCTTGGTCTGCGACCCATGGTAACTATGTTGTGTTAATTAGTAATGTCCTTCACATTTTAATAGCTGTTACTCATACTCACCCTATCGGTGGAGGTCTATATGGCCTTACAAAATATAACAACCAAACATATGTTCTGGGACCCATGGTAAGTAGGTTGTGTTATGTAGTACTGTTCTTTGCATTTTCATACCTGTTACAACACCAAATGGTGGCAGGTCTATCTGTCCTTCATGATTAGCTGCACCCAAACCCAAAAAAAAGCCGAGTGTTCTTAGACTAACACCCATGGCTAACTCTGTTGTTTCAATTAGTACTATTCTTAGCACTTTCATCCCTGTTACGGGCGGTCTACATGGCCATCATGATTAGCCGAACAAAATACTACAATCCAACCTTTGCTCAGTCTTCATAGGCCCTTCATAGTCTGTATTTTGATAGTACAGTTCTTATTATTTTTATAGCTGATACAACACCGAATGTTGTCAGCTCTATATGGCCTGCATGATTAGCTGCACCCAATACAAAAATAAATCCAAGCGGTCTTGGATTAACACCCATGGCTAACTCTGTTGTTTCAAGTAGTACTATTCTTAGCACTTTCATCTCATCATCCCTGTTACTTCCAGGACTCTCGGTGGTGGTGGTCTACATGGCCATCATGATTAGCCTGACCAAATACTACAATCCAACCTTGGCCCAGTCTTCCTAAGGCCCTTCATTGGCTGTATTTTGGTAGTACTGTTCTTATTAGTTTAATAGCTGATACGACACCGAATGTTGTCAGCTCTATATGGCCTGCATGAATAGCCGCACCCAAAGCCCAAAAAAAGCCAAGCGGTTTTGCACTAACACCCATGGCTAACTCTGTTGTTTCAAGTTCTACTATTCTTAGCTCTTTCATCTCATCATCCCTGTTACTTCCAGGACTCTCGGTGGTGGTGGTCTACATGGCCATCATGATTAGCCTAACCAAATACTACAATCCAACCTTGGCCCAGTCTTCCTAAGGCCCTTCATTGGCTGTATTTTGGTAGTACTGTTCTTATTAGTTTAATAGCTGATACGACACCGAATGTTGTCAGCTCTATATGGCCTGCATGAATAGCCGCACCCAAAGCCCAAAAAAAGCCAAGCGGTTTTGCACTAACACCCATGGCTAACTCTGTTGTTTCAAGTTCTACTATTCTTAGCTCTTTCATCTCATCATCCCTGTTACTTCCAGGACTCTCGGTGGTGGTGGTCTACATGGCCATCATGATTAGCCTAACCAAATACTACAATCCAACCTTGGCTCAGTCTTCCTAAGGCCCTTCATTGGCTGTATTTTGGTAGTACTGTTCTTATTACTATGGTGGTCTACATGGCCATCATGATTAGCCTAACCAAATACTACAATCCAACCTTGGCTCAGTCTTCCTAAAGCCCTTCATTGGCTGTATTTTGGTAGTATTGTTCTTATTAGTTTAATAGCTGATACGACACCGAATGTTGTCAGCTCTATATGGCCTGCATGAATAGCCGCACCCAAAGCCAAAAAAAAGCCAAGCGGTTTTGCACTAACACCCATGGCTAACTCTGCTGTTTCAAGTTCTACTATTCTTAGCTCTTTCATCTCATCATCCCTGTTAATTCCAGGACTCTCGGTGGTGGTGGTCTACATGGCCATCATGATTAGCCTAACCAAATACTACAATCCAACCTTGGCCCAGTCTTCCTAAGGCCCTTCATTGGCTGTATTTTGGTAGTACTGTTCTTATTAGTTTAATAGCTGATACGACACCGAATGTTGTCAGCTCTATATGGCCTGCATGAATAGCCGCACCCAAAGCCAAAAAAAAGCCAAGCGGTTTTGCACTAACACCCATGGCTAACTCTGTTGTTTCAAGTTCTACTATTCTTAGCTCTTTCATCTCATCATCCCTGTTACTTCCAGGACTCTCGGTGGTGGTGGTCTACATGGCCATCATGATTAGCCTAACCAAATACTACAATCCAACCTTGGCCCAGTCATCCTAAGGCCCTTCATTGGCTGTATTTTGGTAGTACTGTTCTTATTAGTTTAATAGCTGATACAACACCGAATGTTGTCAGCTCTATATGGCCTCCATGAATAGCCGCACCCAAAGCCAAAAAAAAGCCAAGCGGTATTGCACTAACACCCATGGCTAACTCTGTTGTTTCAAGTTCTACTATTCTTATCTCTTTCATCTCATCATCCCTGTTACTTCCAGGACTCTCGGTGGTGGTGGTCTACATGGCCATCATGATTAGCCTAACCAAATACTACAATCCAACCTTGGCTCAGTCTTCCTAAGGCCCTTCATTGGCAGTATTTTGGTAGTACTGTCATCCTTTTGAATAAAAGATTACAGTAA
This sequence comes from Bombina bombina, assembly GCF_027579735.1. NCBI lineage: Eukaryota > Metazoa > Chordata > Amphibia > Anura > Bombinatoridae > Bombina > Bombina bombina. The sequence continues at coordinate 53,807,456 of NC_069510.1, read as the reverse complement.
AGGCATTGATTTTAGAAACCCACAGATCATTATTTGCAGCCGTGACACTTATTTATGCTCAGGCCTTTTTAATACGAGGGTCCCGGAGCCTCAACCGAAACAACAGCATGAAAGAGGAGATATGTCATCCTTTTGAATAAAAGATTACAGGAAAGGCATTGATTTTAGAAATCCACAGATCATTATTTGCAACCGTGAAATTAGACAAAAACATTGATTAGACAGCCGTGACACTTATTTATGCTCAGGCCTTTTTAATACGAGGGTCCCGGAGCCTCAACCGAAACAACAGCATGAAAGAGGAGATATGTCATCCTTTTGAATAAAAGATTACAGGAAAGGCATTGATTTTAGAAACCCACAGATCATTATTTGCAACCGTGAATTTAGAAAAAAAAATTGATTACACAGCCGTGACACTTATTTATGCTCAGGCCTTTTTAATACGAGGGTCCTGGAGCCTCAACCAAAACAACAGCATGAAAGAGGAGATATGTCATCCTTTTGAATAAAAGGTTACAGGAAAGGCATTGATTTTAGAAACCCACAGATCATTATTTGCAAACGTGAATTTAGAAAAAAAAATTGATTACACACCCGTCACACTTATTTATGCTCAGGCCTTTTTAATACGAGGGTCCTGGAGCCTCAACCGAAACAACAGCATGAAAGAGGAGATATGTCATCCTTTTGAATAAAAGATTACAGGAAAGGCATTGATTTTAGAAACCCACAGATCATTATTTGCAACCGTGAATTTAGAAAAAAAAATTGATTACACACCCGTCACACTTATTTATGCTCAGGCCTTTTTAATACGAGGGTCCTGGAGCCTCAACCGAAACAACAGCATGAAAGAGGAGATATGTCATCCTTTTGAATAAAAGATTACAGGAAAGGCATTGATTTTAGAAACCCACAGATCATTATTTGCAACCGTGAATTTAGAAAAAAAAATTGATTACACAGCCGTGACACTTATTTATGCTCAGGCCTTTTTAATACGAGGGTCCCGGAGCCTCAACCGAAACAACAGCATGAAAGAGGAGATATGTCATCCTTTTGAATAAAAGATTACAGGAAAGGCATTGATTTTAGAAATCCACAGATCATTATTTGCAACCGTGAAATTAGACAAAAACATTGATTAGACAGCCGTGACACTTATTTATGCTCAGGCCTTTTTAATACGAGGGTCCCGGAGCCTCAACCGAAACAACAGCATGAAAGAGGAGATATGTCATCCTTTTGAATAAAAGATTACAGGAAAGGCATTGATTTTAGAAACCCACAGATCATTATTTGCAACCGTGAATTTAGAAAAAAAAATTGATTACACAGCCGTGACACTTATTTATGCTCAGGCCTTTTTAATACGAGGGTCCCGGAGCCTCAACCGAAACAACAGCATGAAAGAGGAGATATGTCATCCTTTTGAATAAAAGATTACAGGAAAGGCATTGATTTTAGAAACCCATAGATCATTATTTGCAAACGTGAATTTAGAAAAAAATTGATTACACACCCGTCACACTTATTTATGCTCAGGCCTTTTTAATACGAGGGTCCTGGAGCCTCAACCGAAACAACAGCATGAAAGAGGAGATATGTCATCCTTTTGAATAAAAGATTACAGGAAAGGCATTGATTTTAGAAACCCACAGATCATTATTTGCAACCGTGAATTTAGAAAAAAAAAATTGATTACACAGCCGTGACACTTATTTATGCTCAGGCCTTTTTAATACGAGGGTCCCGGAGCCTCAACCGAAACAACAGCATGAAAGAGGAGATATGTCATCCTTTTGAATAAAAGATTACAGGAAAGGCATTGATTTTAGAAACCCACAGATCATTATTTGCAACCGTGAAATTAGACAAAAACATTGATTAGACAGCCGTGACACTTATTTATGCTCAGGCCTTTTTAATACGAGGGTCCCGGAGCCTCAACCGAAACAACAGCATGAAAGAGGAGATATGTCATCCTTTTGAATAAAAGATTACAGGAAAGGCATTGATTTTAGAAACCCACAGATCATTATTTGCAACCGTGAATTTAGGAAAAAAAATTGATTACACAGCCGTGACACTTATTTATGCTCAGGCCTTTTTAATACGAGGGTCCCGGAGCCTCAACCGAAACAACAGCATGAAAGAGGAGATATGTCATCCTTTTGAATAAAAGATTACAGGAAAGGCATTGATTTTAGAAACCCACAGATCATTATTTGCAACCGTGAATTTAGAAAAAAAAATTGATTACACAGCCGTGACACTTATTTATGCTCAGGCCTTTTTAATACGAGGGTCCCGGAGCCTCAACCGAAACAACAGCATGAAAGAGGAGATATGTCATCCTTTTGAATAAAAGGTTACAGGAAAGGCATTGATTTTAGAAACCCACAGATCATTATTTGCAAACGTGAATTTAGAAAAAAAATTGATTACACACCCGTCACACTTATTTATGCTCAGGCCTTTTTAATACGAGGGTCCTGGAGCCTCAACCGAAACAACAGCATGAAAGAGGAGATATGTCATCCTTTTGAATAAAAGATTACAGGAAAGGCATTGATTTTAGAAACCCACAGATCATTATTTGCAACCGTGAATTTAGAAAAAAAAATTGATTACACAGCCGTGACACTTATTTATGCTCAGGCCTTTTTAATACGAGGGTCCCGGAGCCTCAACCGAAACAACAGCATGAAAGAGGAGATATGTCATCCTTTTGAATAAAAGATTACAGGAAAGGCATTGATTTTAGAAACCCACAGATCATTATTTGCAACCGTGAATTTAGAAAAAAAAATTGATTACACACCCGTCACACTTATTTATGCTCAGGCCTTTTTAATACGAGGGTCCTGGAGCCTCAACCGAAACAACAGCATGAAAGAGGAGATATGTCATCCTTTTGAATAAAAGATTACAGGAAAGGCATTGATTTTAGAAAGCCACAGATGATTATTTGCAACCGTGAATTTAGAAAAAAAAATTGATTACACACCCGTCACACTTATTTATGCTCAGGCCTTTTTAATACGAGGGTCCCGGAACCTCAACCGAAACAACAGCATGAAAGAGGAGATATGTCATCCTTTTGAATAAAAGATTACAGGAAAGGCATTGATTTTAGAAACCCACAGATCATTATTTGCAACCGTAAATTTAGAAAAAAAAATTGATTACACAGCCGTGACACTTATTTATGCTCAGGCCTTTTTAATACGAGGGTCCCGGAGCCTCAACCGAAACAACAGCATGAAAGAGGAGATATGTCATCCTTTTGAATAAAAGATTACAGGAAAGGCATTGATTTTAGAAAGCCACAGATCATTATTTGCAACCGTGAATTTAGAAAAAAAAATTGATTACACAGCCGTGACACTTATTTATGCTCAGACCTTTTTAATACGAGTGTCCCGGAGCCTCAACCGAAACAACAGCATGAAAGAGGAGATATGTCATCCTTTTGAATAAAAGATTACAGGAAAGGCATTGATTTTAGAAACCCACAGATCATTATTTGCAACCGTGAAATTAGAAAAAAAAATTGATTACACACCCGTGACACTTATTTATGCTCAGGCCTTTTTAATACGATGGTCCCGGAGCCTCAACCGAAACAACAGCATGAAAGAGGAGATATGTCATACTTTTGAATAAAAGATTACAGGAAAGGCATTGATTTTAGAAACCCACAGATCATTTATATGACCCATGTAATAGAAAAAAACATTCATTAGACACCGGTTACACTTATTTATCCTCAGGCCTTGTTAATACGAGGGTGCCGGAGCCGCAACTGAAACAACAGCATGAAAGAGGACATATGTCAATCTTTTTGAATTATAGATTACAGGAAAGGCATTGATTTTAGAAACACTGAGATAATTACTTGCAACCGGGAAATAAAAAAAAAAATTGAACAGACACCCAGTACACTTTATTATCCATAGGCCTTTTCAGCAGAGGCTCCAGGACCCTCAACAAAAACAAGAGCAGGGAGCTGGGCATAGGAGTACAATGGAGTGTGACAATAATAATCTGAAGGTGAAGATTGCATAGTTGTGGCATTTTAATTTTGTTATCGTGGGAACTTAGTACTTGCAATGACCTTGCTCTGGTGAATCCATATCGCAAATTTGTTATTTAAGGCACTGTTTGTCTATTTTTTTTAATATCAGCATTTGTTAAATGAAGCTCAACTTAGGCTGATGAGAAACGACCTTTCTTCTGGCTGTTTGCAAATGTTGTGGCTCTGGACAAACATGTGAATAAGGGGCCATCAGCCATATTCTGCACGCAACCACTTTGATGATTGACGATAAACATGTGTCACCTGCAAGCAGAGCTCGTTACTTCTGTCTAAATCATCTTCCTGGTATGGACAGGCCACTGTTTCCCACAGCAAGTACGAATTTTGAAATACAAGATTGTCTTGAGTATGGTAGGAAACCAAAGTTTATTTAATTCAGTACTATCTATCACCACAAAAAATGAACTTCTTGAAGCAACAAAAATGCCAGCAATTTCATGTGCTTATGGATGACAAGGACGTCATGTCCTTTGGTGCACAGAGATGGAGACGATTTTTGCCCTCCCTGTACACTACCCAGATGTCTCAAACATCACCAGAAACACAATACAGCCACTCTTGTGAAGTTCCTGGTGTTCCGGTAGCCATCTCTTTGCGCTCCTAAAGGAATACTTTATCAGTGTTTTTGTATACATCCGACAACAGCTTCGGAGACTGTGGTGACGCACATGTTATTTACTGTTGTTCCAGCTGTGGCAATATCAATTGGCATGAAAAAGTTAAGATTTGTGGGTTGTGGAGCCTATAGCTGTTAAGGTAGGACGTGTGTTTGAGGAGCTCCAGGTCTTACAAGTTACTTTGGAGTTAGTTTTCAACCTTAATTTAATTTTCTTTTTGGGATTCATAGTCACACTTTCTGGGGCTATCCAAGAGGAGCCTGGTAAAAGCAGTAGTAGTCACCCCTTATATCAACGGGTACAGAGACCTGTTTTTTGCGTTTCCAATATTGCGCCGTACCCCAAACTAATCCTGAATGAAAAAAAAAAAAAATAACAATTTGGACTAGTGACGCACATTTTATGCACGCTGTGGCAATTGCAATTTGCAATAAAAATAATCTGCTAACAACAACCACTACCTACGACCACACCTGACTCCTGAAGTCATGCTTCAGTTATTATGTCAAGTTAAATTATTATTTTTTTTCTTTATTATGCGCAGCAGAGGCTCCAGGACCCTTGACAAAACCAGCAGCAGGAAAGAGGACATATGGCATCCTTTGGAAAAAATGATTATAGGAAAGGCATTGATTTCAGAAACACAGAGATCATTAGTTGCAAACGGTAAATCGAAAAAAACATTGATTAGACACCCAGTACACTTATTTTTCATTAGGCCTTTTTAATAAGAGGCTCCCGGAGCCTCAACCGAAACAACAGCATCAAAAAGTACATATGGCATCCTTGTGAATAATAGATTACTGGAAAGGCATTGATTTTAGAAACCCGTGGATAATTTTTTGCAAACGTGGAATCTAAAAAAACATAGATTATACACCCAGTACACTTCTTTATCCTTAGGCCTTTTTAGCAGAGGCTCCAGGACCCTCCACAAAACCAGCAGCAGGAAAGAGGACATATGGCATCCTTTTGAAAAAAATGATTATAGGAAAGGCATTGATTTTAGAAACACAGAGATCATTAGTTGCAACCGTGAAATCACAAAAAACTTCGATTACACACCAAGCACACTTATTTATCCTTAGGCATTTTTAGCAGAGGCTCCAGGACCCTCCACAAAACCAGCAGCATGAAAGAGGACATATGGCATATTTTAGAAAATTAGATTACAGGAAAGGCATTGATTTTAGAAACACAGAGATCATTAGTTGCAACCGTGAAATCTAAAAAAACATAGATTATACACCCAGTACACTTATTTATCCTTAGGCCTTTTTAGAAGAGTGTCCCGGAGCCTCAACAGAAAGAACAGCATGAAAGAGGACATATGGCATCCTTTTGAAAAATAGATTACAGGAAAGGCATTGATTTTTGAAAGACAGAAAAAATACGATACACATGTGAAATCTAAAAAAACATTGAATAGACATCCAGTACACTTCTTTATCCTTCGGCCTTTTTAGCAGAGGCTCCAGGACCCTCCACAAAATCAGCAGCAGGAAAGAGGACATATGGCATCCCTTTGAAAAAAATGATTATAGGAAAGGCATTGATTTTAGAAACACAGAGATCATTAGTTGCAACCGTGAAATCACAAAAAACATAGATTATACACCCAGTACACTTATTTATCCTTAGGCCTTTATAGAAGAGTGTCCCGGAGCCTCAACAGAAAGAACAGCATGAAAGAGGACATATGGCATCCTTTTGAAAAATAGATTACAGGAAAGGCATTGATTTTTGAAAGACAGAAAAAATAAGATACACATGTGAAATCTAAAAAAACATTGAATAGACACCCAGTACACTTCTTTATCCTTCGGCCTTTTTAGCAGAGGCTCCAGGACACTCAACAAAACCAGCAGTAGGAAAGAGGACATATGGCATCCTTTGTGAAAAAAAGATTATAGGAAAGGCATTGATTTTAGAAACCCGGGGATAATTTGTTGCAACCGTGAATTTGAATCAAAAAAATGGTTGGATGGACACCCAGTACAATTCTTTCTCCCTAGGCCTTTTTATAAGAGGGTCCAGGACCCTCAAACAAAACACCAGCAGGAAAGGGGACATATGGCATACTTTTTAACAATACAGTAAGAGTACAGGAAAGGCATTGATTTTAGAAACCCATAGATAATTTTTTGCAAATGTAAATTTGAATAAAAAAAATGATTCGATGGACACCCAGTACACCACTTTCTCCTTAGGCCTTTTTATAAGAGGGTCCTGGACCCTCAAAAAAAACACCAGCAGGAAAGAGAAAATATGGCATACTTTTGAAAATTAGATTACAGGAAAGGCATTGATTGTAGAAACACAGAGATCAGTTATATGACCCGGGAAATAGAAAAAAAACATTGATTGGACACCCAGTACACTTCTTTATCCTTAGGCCTTTTTAAAAGAGTGTCCCGGAGCCTCAACAGAAAGAACAGCATGAAAGAGGACATATGACATCCTTTTGAAAAATAGATTACAGGAAAGGCATTGATTTTTGAAAGACAGAAAAAATAAGTTACAACTGTGAAATCTAAAAAAACATTGAATAGACAACCAGTACACTTCTTTATCCTTCGGCCTTTTTAGCAGAGGCTCCAGGACACTCAACAAAACCAGCAGTAGGAAAGAGGACATATGGCATCCTTTGTGAAAAAAAGATTATAGGAAAGGCATTGATTTTAGAAACCCGGGGATAATTTGTTGCAACCGTGAATTTGAATTAAAAAAAATGATTGGATGGACACCAGGTACAATTCTTTATCCATAATGCCTTTTTATAAGAGGGTCCAGGACCCTCAAACAAAAAACCAGCAGGAAAGAGGACATATGGCATACTTTTGAACAATAGAGTACAGGAAAGGCATAGATTTTAGAAACCCATAGAATTTTTTTTTTAAATGTAAATTTGAATAAAAAAAATGATTCGATGGACAGCCAGTACACCTCTTTCTCCTTAGGCCTTTTTATAAGAGGGTCCTGGACCCTCAAAAAAAACCCAGCAGGAAAGAGGACGTATGGCATCCTTTTGAACAATATAGTACAGGTACAGCATTGATTTTACAAACACAGAGATCATTTTGGTCAATTGTTCAATAGAAAAATAACAATGAGTGGCCAACCAGTACACCTCTTTCTCCTTAGGCCTTTTTATAAGATGGTCCTGGACACTCAAAAAAAAAACACCAGCAGGAAAGAGGACGTATGGCATCCTTTTGAACAATAGAGTACAGGTACGGCATTGATTTTACAAAACCAGAGATAATTTTGGTCAAATGAGAAATAGAAAATAAAAATGAGTGGACACCCAGTACATCTCTTTCACCTTAGGACTTTTTATAAGAGTGTCCAGGACCCTCAAACAAAATACCAGCAGGAAAGAGAACATATGGCATACTTTGGAACAATAGAGTACTGGTACGGCATTGATTTGTGAAAACGACAGATAATTGTTTGTAAAAGTGAAATAGCACCAAAAACCATGCTTGGACTCCCACTCCAGGTCGTTCACCTTCAGCTTTTTTATAAGCGGGTCCAGCACCCTCAACAGAAACAACTGCAGGAAACACCACCACATATGCCATCCTTTTGCACAAGCGACTACAGGTATGGCATCCATTTTAGAAACCAAAAGATAATTGAGAGGAACCAGGAACATTTTTATAAAAACTGGATGGGGCAACCATTACACCAGGTCATTCTCCTTCAGCCTTTTTATATCATGGGCCACGACCCGCAACAGGCACAACAGCATGAAACAAAACATATGCCACCCTTTTGCACAATAGAGTACAGGTATGTCATAGATGGAACACAGAGATAATTTAGATCAACCAAGAGACGGATAAAGATGCTTGGTCGGTCCTACTCTTTCAAATTTGTTGCATTTTGCGTTCAATTGAATGGTCCACCGGATATGAGTGGTGTGTAAAGTTGTACAATTCGTAACAGTTTAATCACTAGTGTTATGTGCCTTATTTTTTTATTTGAGTTTTGTACCCACAGAGATGCAGCAGAGGCCAGAAAAATTAGGAATGTACAAATGACTGAAACATTGGGGTATTGTTGGAGCAACTGCTGTAGCAGCGGCCAGAAAAATCGATGTTTGTAAAACATTTATAAAGTGCCCTAAAAGCTTGTGGCTTGAACACTAGTTGTTGGCGGATAAGTCAAGCAAGTCCTCCGTCTTTATAACCAAAAAAAAAAGGCCAGCCTGTGTACCAGTTGTAGCCCAAGGCAGCTCATATCATCATCAGTAGTTTTTTATTCAAATGTATCGCCCAATGTCAGTCCCTTCGGGATCCAGCCCTCATTCATTTTTATAAAAGTGAGATAGTCAAGGCTTTTTTGACCTAGGCGACTTCTCTTCTCAGTGACAAAACCTCCTGCTGCACTAAAAGTCCTTTCGGACAGGACACTTGAAGTGGGGCAGGCCAGAAGTTCCATTGCAAATTGGGATAGCTCAGGCCACAAGTCCAGCCTGCACACCCAGTAGTCAAGGGGTCCATCGCTCCTGAGAGTGTCGAGATCCGCAGTTAAAGCTAGGTAGTCTGCTACCTGTCGGTTTAGTCTTTCTCTAAGGCTGGATCCCGAAAGGCTCTGATGGTGCATGGGAGTTAAAAAGGTACGTATGTCCTCCATCAACAAGACGTCAGGAAAGTGCCCGGTCCTTGCCGCCGTGGTCGTGGGAGGAGGAGGATTAATTTCATCTCTTCCCCTGTTACATTCCCGTGGTGCTGTGACATCACCCTTATACGCTGTATAAAGCATAGTTTTTAATTTATTATGAAAATACTCCATCCTTTCCGACTTGCGGGAATTTGGTAACATTTCAGGCACTTTATGCTTATACCGGGGGTCGAGGAGCGTGGACACCCAGTACAGGTCGTTCTCCTTCAGTTTTTTTATACGAGGGTCCCTCAACAGGCACGACAGCATGAAAGAACCCATTTGAACAAGGTTGGATGCTGAGCTAATCATGTCGCGTTCCTCCTCCTCACTGATCTCACTGATGGTATCTTCTTCCCCCCAGCCACGTACAACACCACGGGTACCAGAGAGGTGACAACAACTAGCACCCTGGGATGACTGTTGTGCTCGGTCTTCCTCCTCCTCATCCTCCCCAAAGCCACATTCCTCCTCTGACTCCTCTTCCTCACAATCCTCTTCCTGCGTTGCCGCAGGTCCAGCAAGCAATGCTGATTCGGCTGTTTGTGGGGGTGATGGACACCACAACTCTTCCTCTTCACGCTCATCTACTGCCTGATCCAGCACTCTTCGCAGGGCACGCTCCAGGAAGAAAACAAATGGTATGATGTCGCTGATGGTGCCTTCGGTGCAACTGACAAGGTTTGTCACCTCCTCAAAAGGACGCATGAGCCTACAGGCATTGCGCATGAGCGTCCAGTAATTTGGCAAAAATATCCCCAGCTCCCCAGAGGCTGTCCTAGCACCCCGGTCATACAAATACTCATTAACAGCTTTTTCTTGTTGGAGCAGGCGGTCAAACATTAGGAGTGTTGAATTCCACCGTGTCGGGCTGTCGCAAATCAAGCGCCTCACTGGCAGGTTGTTTCGACGCTGGATATCAGACAAGTGCGCCATGGCCGTGCAGGAACGCCTGAAATGGCCACACACCTTCCTGGCCTGCTTCAGGACGTCCTGTAAGCCTGGGTACTTATGGACAAATCGTTGTACAATCAGATTACACACATGTGCCATGCACGGCACATGTGTCAACTTGCCCAATTTCAATGCCGCCACCAAATTACTTCCATTGTCAGAAACAACCTTGCCAATCTCCAGTTGGTGCGGAGTCAGCCACTGATCCACCTGTGCGTTCAGGGCGGTCAGGAGTGCTGGTGCGGTGTGACTCTCCGCTTTCAGGCAAGTCAACCCCAAGACGGCGTGACACTGCCGTACCCGGGATGTAGCATAGTACCTGGGGAGCTGGGGGGGTGCCATAGATGTGGAGCAAGACGCAGAAGTTGAAGAGGACTCAGCCGAGGAAGAGGTTATGGAAGAGGATGGAGTAGGAGGAGTAGAGGAGGTAGCAGCAGGCCTGCCTGCAAGTCGTGGCGGTGTCACCAACTCTTCTGCAGAGCCACGCATTCCATGCTTGTCAGAAGTTAGCAGGTTTACCCAATGCGCAGTGTAGGTGATATACCTGCCCTGACCATGCTTTGCAGACCAGCTATCCGTGGTCATATGGACCCTTGCCCCAACGCTGTGTGCCAGACATGCCATAACTTCCTTTCTCACAACAGAGTACAGGTTTGGGATTGCCTTTTGTGAAAAGAAATTTCTGCCAGGTACCTTCCACTGCGGTGTCCCAATAGATACAAATTTTTTGAAAGCATCAGACTCCACCAGCTTGTATGGTAAAAGCTGGCGGGCTAAGAGTTCAGACAAGCCAGCTGTCAGACGCCGGGCAAGGGGGTGACTTTGAGAAATTGGCTTCTTACGCTCAAACATGTCCTTGACAGACACCTGACTGTGGGCAGATGACCAGGAAATGCTACGTAAGAGAGACTGAGTGGAGGATGGTTGAGAGGGGGCAAGGAGGACAGCACTGGTTGACGTGGCTGAAGATGCTGGAGCAGGAGGAGGAGGGCGGCTTTCACTTTGTGTGCTGCTTCTACTCATGTGTTCTTCCCATCGACCTTTGTGATGGGAGACCATGTGCCTTCGCAAAGCAGTTGTACCTAGGTGGCTGTTGGACTTCCCATGACTCAGTTTCTTTTGGCACAGGTTGCAAATGGCATCGCTGTTGTCAGAGGCAGACACACAAAAAAAATGCCACACTGCTGAGCTCTGCGATGACGGCATTCTGGTGGTGGCAACAGCATGCGTTGATGGGCGTCGGCAGGCTGTCTGGCTGACCCCTGGTGACGATGCATGCTGTCTGACTGTGCCACTAGCTCCTTGAGACGACCTCCCCGTGCTTCCAAATCGTCTCCTCCTCCTCCTCTCTGTCTCCCCATCTGAACTTTCCCCCTCTTCTTCTTCTCTTCTAGCAGGCACCCACGTGACATCCACCGACACATCATCATCAACCGCTTCACTTGTATCTGAAACATCAAGAAAGGAAGCAGCAGCGGGTACAACATCACCATCATCATTAATTTTTTGAAATATTACTAGTACTGTGGCAACAAATATGATTGTTTGGCACTATTTGGCAAATGAGCCTGTCTGGCACACACACGCTGGGAGAAAGGAAACTGCAATTCAATGGCACTAGGAGACTGAAGAATCACAGTCAAAACAGTTATGATTAACAAAAATTCCAATCCTGTTACAATAAATATGAGTGGTGGCACTAATTGGCTAGTTGGGACTGGCACACAGGCAGGCAGGCAGGAGGAAAATGCAATTCAAGGGCACTAGTAGACTGCAGATTGACAGTCAAAACAGTGTTGATTGAAAAATGTTGCAATACTGTTAAAAGAAATATGATTGCTAGCACTAATTGGATAGTTGGGCCTGGCACACAGGCTGGCAGGCAGTAGAAAAGTGCAATTCAATGGCACAAGCTAAATGAGGATTAAGATCAACCATCAAGATTTTTTTTATTTTAATTAGTAACTATACTGTGACAACAATTAGGATTGGTGTAAATAGTTGGCAAGACGGCCTGGCACAAAAGGATGGCAGGTAGGAGGGAGATGCAATTCAAGGACACTAGGAGACTGATTAATGACAGTCAAAACAGTGATGATTGACAATTTTTGCAATACTGTTAAAAGAAATATGATTGCTGACAACAATTGGCTAGGTGGGCCTGGCTCACAGCAGGCTGCAAGGTAGGAGGAAAGTGCTATTCAATGGCACCAGCAAACTGAGGTTTCAAATCACAGCAACTATTACCAAAAATTTTAATTTTTAATTATTAGAATACTGTCACAACAAATATGATTGGTGTAAATATTTTTTAAGTAGGCCTGGCACACAGGCTTGGAAGGCTGTAGAAAAGTGCAATTCAAAGGCACGAGCAAACTGAGGGTTAAGATCATCAACAATAAAGATTTTTTTAATTTTAATTAGTAACTATACTGTGACAAAAAATTAGGATTGGTGTAAATAGTTGGCAAGACGGCCTGGCACAAAAGGATGGCAGGCAGGAGGGAGATGCAATTCAAGGACACTAGGAGACTGATTACTGACAGTCTAAACAGTGATGATTGACAATTTTTGCAATACTGTTAACAGAAATATGATTGCTGACAACAATTGGCTAGGTGGGGGCCTGGATCACAGCAGGCTGCAAGGCAGGAGGAAAGTGCGTTTCAATGGCACCAGCAAACTGACGATTCAAATCACAGCAACTATTACCAAAAATTTTAATTTTTAATTATTAGAATACTGTCACAACAAATATGATTGGTGTAAATATTTTTTAAGTAGGCCTGGCACACAGGCTTGGAAGGCTGTAGAAAAGTGCAATTCAAAGGCACGAGCAAACTAAGGGTTAAGATCATCAACAATAAAGATTTTTTCAATTTTAATTAGTAACTATACTGTGACAAAAAATTAGGATTGGTGTAAATAGTTGGCAAGACGGCCTGACACAAAAGGATGGCAGGCAGGAGGGAGATGCAATTCAAGGACACTAGGAGACTGATTACTGACAGTCTAAACAGTGATGATTGACAATTTTTGCAATACTGTTAACAGAAATATGATTGCTGACAACAATTGGCTAGGTGGGGGCCTGGCTCACAGCAGGCTGCAAGGCAGGAGGAAAGTGCGTTTCAATGGCACCAGCAAACTGACGATTCAAATCACAGCAACTATTACCAAAAATTTTAATTTTTAATTATTAGAATACTGTCACAACAAATATGATTGGTGTAAATATTTTTTAAGTAGGCCTGGCACACAGGCTTGGAAGGCTGTAGAAAACTGAATTCAAAGGCACGAGCAAACTGAGGGTTAAGATCATCAACAATAAAGATTTTTTTAATTATAATTAGTAACTATACTGTGACAAAAAATTAGGATTGGTGTAAATAGTTGGCAAGACGGCCTGGCACAAAAGGATGGCAGGCAGGAGGGAGATGCAATTCAAGGACACTAGGAGACTGATTACTGACAGTCTAAACAGTGATGATTGACAATTTTTGCAATACTGTTAACAGAAATATGATTGCTGACAACAATTGGCTAGGTGGGGGCCTGGCTCACAGCAGGCTGCAAGGCAGGAGGAAAGTGCGTTTCAATGGCACCAGCAAACTGAGGTTTCAAATCACAGCAACTATTACCAAAAATTTTAATTTTTAATTATTAGAATACTGTCACAACAAATATGATTGGTGTAAATATTTTTTAAGTAGGCCTGGCACACAGGCTTGGAAGGCTGTAGAAAAGTGCAATTCAAAGGCACGAGCAAACTGAGGGTTAAGATCATCAACAATAAAGATTTTTGTAATTTTAATTAGTAACTATACTGTGACAAAAAATTTGGATTGGTGTAAATAGTTGGCAAGACGGCCTGGCACAAAAGGATGGCAGGCAGGAGGTAGATGCAATTCAAGGACACTAGGAGACTGATTACTGACAGTCTAAACAGTGATGATTGACAATTTTTACAATACTGTTAACAGAAATATGATTGCTGACAACAATTGGCTAGGTGGGGGCCTGGCTCACAGCAGGCTGCAAGGCAGGAGGAAAGTGCGTTTCAATGGCACCAGCAAACTGACGATTCAAATCACAGCAACTATTACCAAAAATTTTAATTTTTAATTATTAGAATACTGTCACAACAAATATGATTGGTGTAAATATTTTTTAAGTAGGCCTGGCACACAGGCTTGGAAGGCTGTAGAAAAGTGCAATTCAAAGGCACGAGCAAACTGAGGGTTAAGATCATCAACAATAAAGATTTTTTTAATTTTAATTAGTAACTATACTGTGACAAAAAATTAGGATTGGTGTAAATAGTTGGCAAGACGGCCTGGCACAAAAGGATGGCAGGCAGGAGGGAGATGCAATTCAAGGACACTAGGAGACTGATTACTGACAGTCTAAACAGTGATGATTGACAATTTTTGCAATACTGTTAACAGAAATATGATTGCTCACAACAATTGGCTAGGTGGGGGCCTGGCTCACAGCAGGCTGCAAGGCAGGAGGAAAGTGCGTTTCAATGGCACCAGCAAACTGACGATTCAAATCACAGCAACTATTACCAAAAATTTTAATTTTTAATTATTAGAATACTGTCACAACAAATATGATTGGTGTAAATATTTTTTAAGTAGGCCTGGCACACAGGCTTGGAAGGCTGTAGAAAAGTGCAATTCAAAGGCACGAGCAAACTGAGGGTTAAGATCATCAACAATAAAGATTTTTTCAATTTTAATTAGTAACTATACTGTGACAAAAAATTAGGATTGGTGTAAATAGTTGGCAAGACGGCCTGGCACAAAAGGATGGCAGGCAGGAGGGAGATGCAATTCAAGGACACTAGGAGACTGATTACTGACAGTCTAAACAGTGATGATTGACAATTTTTGCAATACTGTTAACAGAAATATGATTGCTGACAACAATTGGCTAGGTGGGGGCCTGGCTCACAGCAGGCTGCAAGGCAGGAGGAAAGTGCGTTTCAATGGCACCAGCAAACTGACGATTCAAATCACAGCAACTATTACCAAAATTTTTAATTTTTAATTATTAGAATACTGTCACAACAAATATGATTGGTGTAAATATTTTTTAAGTAGGCCTGGCACACAGGCTTGGAAGGCTGTAGAAAACTGAATTCAAAGGCACGAGCAAACTGAGGGTTAAGATCATCAACAATAAAGATTTTTTTAATTATAATTAGTAACTATACTGTGACAAAAAATTAGGATTGGTGTAAATAGTTGGCAAGACGGCCTGGCACAAAAGGATGGCAGGCAGGAGGGAGATGCAATTCAAGGACACTAGGAGACTGATTACTGACAGTCTAAACAGTGATGATTGACAATTTTTGCAATACTGTTAACAGAAATATGATTGCTGACAACAATTGGCTAGGTGGGGGCCTGGCTCACAGCAGGCTGCAAGGCAGGAGGAAAGTGCGTTTCAATGGCACCAGCAAACTGAGGTTTCAAATCACAGCAACTATTACCAAAAATTTTAATTTTTAATTATTAGAATACTGTCACAACAAATATGATTGGTGTAAATATTTTTTAAGTAGGCCTGGCACACAGGCTTGGAAGGCTGTAGAAAAGTGCAATTCAAAGGCACGAGCAAACTGAGGGTTAAGATCATCAACAATAAAGATTTTTTTAATTTTAATTAGTAACTATACTGTGACAAAAAATTAGGATTGGTGTAAATAGTTGGCAAGACGGCCTGGCACAAAAGGATGGCAGGCAGGAGGGAGATGCAATTCAAGGACACTAGGAGACTGATTACTGACAGTCTAAACAGTGATGATTGACAATTTTTGCAATACTGTTAACAGAAATATGATTGCTGACAACAATTGGCTAGGTGGGGGCCTGGCTCACAGCAGGCTGCAAGGCAGGAGGAAAGTGCGTTTCAATGGCACCAGCAAACTGACGATTCAAATCACAGCAACTATTACCAAAAATTTTAATTTTTAATTATTAGAATACTGTCACAACAAATATGATTGGTGTAAATATTTTTGAAGTAGGCCTGGCACACAGGCTTGGAAGGCTGTAGAAAAGTGCAATTCAAAGGCACGAGCAAATTGAGGGTTAAGATCAACACTAAAAAAAATTTTTATTTAAATTAATAACTATACTGTCTGACTGTGACAACAATTATGATTGGTGTAAATAGTTGGCTAGACGGCCTGGCACAAAAGGCTGGCAGTGGCAGGCAGGAGGTAAATGAAATTCAATGGCCCTAGGAGACTGAATATTTGCAGTCCAAAAAATTATGATTTTTTTTTTTTATTACTGTTACAAGAATTGTGATTGGTGCCACTAATTGGCTACTTGGGCCTGGCAGACAGGCTGGCAGATATGAGTCGTGGATGGTAGGTAGGGCAGTAATTTAACACAGTATGCTGTGTAAGTGACAAAAACACAGGACTGATAGAAAATTAAGTTACATTACACTAGCAAAATATTTTAAAATTTTAGATTTTAATATTAAAATTATGTTAAGAAGTGCAATGCACATATGACTCTATGAGTGGTCGCACTGGCTGGCTGCTACGTAGGGCAGCAATTATAACAACAGTATGCTGTGTAAGTCAGATAGACAGTTAGACACAGGCCTGATAGAAAATACAATTAGATTACACTAGCATAATGATTTAAAGACTTTTTTTTGGAAATTTTAAGAAAAAGGTTAAGCACATACATATGAGTCGTGGCTGATAGCCTTGGAACGGCAGCTATTAAAAACAGTAGGCTATGTATGTCGGATACACACACGCCTGATAGAAAATACTATTAGATTACACTAGAAAAATGATTGAAATTATTTTTTTGGGGGGGAAATTAAAAAAAGGTTAAACACATATGAGTCATGGCTCATAGACTAGGGAGGGCAGCAAGTAAACACAGTAGGCTCTCTATGTCAGCAAAACACACAGGCCGGATAGAAAATTAGATTTGATTACACTAGCAAACAAATTTAAACTTTTTTTTTTTTATATTAAAATTAAGGTGAAAGAAAAATAGATATGAGTGCTGGGTGGCTGCCTGGCACAGACCAATTAACCAAAAGACTGAAAAAAAAAGAGGTATATTAATGCTGACTGAGCCTGACAGACACAGGCATGATAGTAAATGTAATTAGATTACACTAGAAAAATATTTTTTTGTGTTTTCTTTTTAAATTAAAAATAATGTAATAAACGGATATTAACACTGCTGGCTGCTGGCTGGCACAGAGCAATGAACCAGAGTATATGCTGTGTGACACTGGCCTGATAGAAAATGAAAAAAAATTACACTAGAAAAATAATTATATTTTTGGGTTAGTTAAATTTAAACTAATGTTGATAGGGAGATATCAGTGGTGGCAGTAGTCACAGCATATGCTGTGAGCCTTAAACACACAGCTGAAAGCCAGGCAAATGCTAATAAAAAAAAAAAAAAAAAAAAAAAAAACGGCACGAAATATAGCCCTAAAAAGGGCTTTTTGGGGTGCTGTGCTTGCAGCAGAGATGAGTGGAGTCCTTCTGGACTGTAAATACACTAGCCTAGCTATGTTTTTCCTATTAATGTCAGGAGCAAAAACACAACACGTCCTCTCATTAAAAAAGCAAGGTCGTTATGAGTCTAAAATGGCGGATTCCGAGTAGCTGGGAGTGTCTGTGAGGGAGTGTCTGATGTTGATTGGCTCTAATGTGTCAGGCGGCTGTGACATAAAGGGTCAAAGTTTCCACAATGATGACACATAGGGGCGGATCGAACATCGCCATGTGTTCGCCCACAAACGCGAACGCGAACAAGCTATGTTCGCTGTGAACCGTTCGCGGGCGAACAGTTCGGGACATCACTAGTGATGAGAGAGAGAGAGAGAGAGAGAGAGAGACAGAGAGAGAGAGAGAGAGAGAGAGAGATCTGGGGAGAGGGCACTGCTTATAATATCTCTGGAACCAACACTTTTATGGGCTTGCTGCTTTAATGACTATACCATAACAGTTATTCAAGTGGAACTCTGAAACAATTTATAATGGGGTCTGGTTTTATCACAAAAACCAAACAACATAAAAACAGGACACAGTTCTTCTTGAAAAAAACAAATGTTTTTTAGCTCACAGGCTAAAAAGAATTAACCCCTTGGCAGCTAAATCATTTGTGACAATGTACATCTGCATATTAATTCACATAATTTGAAATAAAAATTAATAAAGCTGTTAATGTTTTCTATAAATACTGTAAACAGCTAGTAAAATAATATTGAACTATATTTTGCAATTTAGATTAGAAAAATATATGCATATTTATAAGATGGAAATCACACTTAAAAAGTGCTTCATACCAAAAAAAATTAGATATTATATATCTGTAAATAATTGAAAAAGCAAAATATTGATTAATGACTGCAGCAGGATGTTGCCTTTGGAAGAGAGGTACTTGGGGTTGCAATTCAGAGTCCTGCAGGGAGATGATGGAGGATGCAAATGAGGAGGAAGTTTGTGGCCTATCTGCGAGCCTCTCCACTGCCTCTGCCAGGTGGACGAGTGAGACATTATGTATGTCCATCTGGCTCTGTAGCCTCCTGAAATCATGCTGCTGCTGGAGTCTGTTCAGCCTAAGCTCCCTGTGAATGAGCCTCAGTAGAGCACACTGCTGGGACTGTGCAGAAATATTGGATTCTTGTGGCTCCATAGGCGTCTCCGGCACATATTCCTAGATCTGTGTGGGGTTGTCATCACTCAGTCTTGGGGACTGTAAGGGTGGCTCAATATCCAAATGAGGACAGACATTGGTGGGTGGTGGTGGTGATTGTTGTGGTGGTTGTGGCGGTATTTGTTGTGCCATGGGAGGGTTCTGGATCTGCTGTTGAGGTGGCATATAGTACAGCTGCTGCAGTGGAGGATGCATCTGATGATGCTGTGGTGGTGGAAGATGCATCTGATGATGCTGTGGTGGTGGAGGATGCATCTGATACTGTGGTGGTGGAGGATGCATCTGATGATGCTGTGGTGGTGGATGATGCATCTGATGATATGTCCTCACAGATGAATATGGGGATGTGTCAGGAACATTTTCAACTTCATAGGCCAGTGGCTGTTGCTCATCCCCTTCAAGCATGCTGAGATAGGAGTGTCCAGCTTCAATCACATCCCCCTCCTCAGTGAATTCTGGAACATCACTGGCCTGCGGTCTTGTTGAGGACTTACACTTACAGGACATGCCCTCAATTCAATATGAGGTAAGGGTACAGCTTTTCACAAGCATGAGGTTACATGCTATAGATGGTATTTGCAAGACACTGGAGTAACACCGGGAGACCCGCTCGATCCTAACGCATTTCAAAGTCACAAAGGACTTCTTTATCAGAGGAGTGTGGCGGTTTGAATAATTACCCAGTGATCATAGAAAAAAATATAAATGTGAGCGATTGGGTGTGTCTCCACTGCGTTGGACAAGATGATTAGCTGAAAACAGATTACATGACTGTAGTCTCAAAAGACATCATAGGATTCTCTATGATAAATGGAGGCACGGTCACGTGGCCTATTACATGGAGAGTTGCACTGTCAGACCCCGAATACTCCTATAACAGCCCAAATCTCCTTCTAAGACATATAATTCAATATTTTTATGATACAATATTAAGAATATGCAAATAAACAAGGAGAGTTTCAATTAATGTCACTGAAGCAAGCTATATTACATAATGTCCTCTTTAGAGGAAATGGTGCAGACCCATATATGTAGTATATTTAAAAAATTATTAAAGAAAGACAATGATAGTGGAATTCACTTATCATAAGGAAAGACAGGGAATCAAGCACACTTTTAACCTTTTATTTATATAGCTGAAAGATTTTTGCAATGCCAATTATCAATATGCAAAAATCCAATATAGAGACACTTTCTCACAAGAGAAACTATACATCAACTGATATAACTGAATCAATTATAATATTGATTTCAACCAATTTGATAAATATACAGTGAAAACATATAAAATAAAAATAAAATGAAAATAAATGTAGAAATGAAAAGTAAAAAATGTGACGTCACTAGAAGATCGTAACTGTAAGGAAAAATCCAAAACCTGCAACACCTTACCAGAGGGCAGCCCCAACTCTGTGGAAGGGAGTAGCTGTCATGGTTAATGATAGGATCTATGCAGTTTTTTATTTTCCCTTTAAAGTGGAATTTACCCACTGTAGACACTTTTAAACCACCAACAACAGCATGCAGAATTAATGCATTACCTGGCTTGAGTATACATACATATGGCTATAAATATCTAAACCATGTGCTGTGATATAAACATTTGGTAAAAGGTGTACAAAAGGGTTAAAGTTAATGCTTTATATATGGTCAAATGGAGGATTAAACATGGCTCTTGTCCGTGAACCAATGACTAAAACACATGTCCCAGATTAAGCTCAAAAGGAGATGTAAAGTTTCCAGGCAAAAGTTTCCTTTTTATGTGAATCAACCAAAGCTTAAAAAACATGAGTGTTCATGGATGACTGTGTTTGCAAAGCTTTCAATTATGGCATAAGCACAAGCAGTGGCAGTATTAAAGCTGTAGCAAGGGCGAAATCCAGCATGCAAGTGTTCCTTAGTAGATGCTAATTAAAGACTGAAGCTGTAGATGTGCTAGCAGAAGCAGCGTATGCAACAAGCAACAATGTAGCAAAGACGTTGCAATTTGAAAGGAAACAGCCAACGGCTTTAATGTTGATAGTCCTTCCCCAAGTAAACTGCACACAATAAGAAATATCTCCACTCACATACCTAGGTGATGGGGTTGTATCAAGGATATTAATATCATCCGGGATTCCTCATGGTCAACTGGAGATTTGTGTGAACTCCACCTACAGTATCGACTTCTTCATCAAGCTGTGCACAGCGTGCGTGACGTCACGTGATCAAGCCAACACGAGTTTCATCCCTTGTATCACACAGGACTTCCTCAGGGCTTCCATCAGCTATATAAACAAAAGGTTAAAAGAGTGCTTGATTCCCTGTCTTTCCTTATGATAAGTGAATTCCACTATCATGATACAATATTAGGACAACACTTATTAGCTACTGAGGGAATAATAACTACGCTTACATTTTTTCACAACGCCAATTGCATTACAAAAGGTAATATGTAGGTGTGAATTAAATGTAAGGTAGTGAAAATTATTTTTACCAGAATTGCAAATCGTGTGAAACAACATATACATTTAAAACTAAGCAATTCATAAAAGATCTTAATATAAATACACATAAAAGACACATAACAAATTATATATATATATATATATATACATACATACATACAAGCAATTCCTACAAGAAACATTAATATATATATATAATTTCTATAAAAACCTAAACATATTTAACCAGAGGTGTATATTTAAAGATTGTGCCTCCAAGTGACTTTTTGTATTAGACATAGTTCATATATTTGATATAGATAGAAATAATTAAAATCTATACCCTTGCTTGTTTGAGCAGATAGCCACTCCAGAAATCATGATGAATATATACACTACAACTACAGTATGTTAAGATGCACTTAAAGGTGCAGTAAAGTCAAAATTAAACTTTCATGATTCAGACTGAGGCCTCTATTTATCAAATGTCTTGCGGACCTGATCCGACAGTGCGGATCAGGTCCGCAAGACCTCGCTAAATGCGGAGAGCAATACGCTCTCCGCATTTAACATTGCACCAGCAGCTCACAAGAGCTGCTGGTGCAACTCCGCCCCCTGCTGACTCGCAGCCAATCGGCCGCCAGCAGAGAGGTGTCAATCAACCCGATAGTACTCGATCGGGTTGATTTCCGGCGATTCCTGTCCGCCTGCTCAGAGCAGGCGGACAGGGTTATGGAGCAGCAGTCTTTAGACCACTGCTTCATAACTGCTGTTTCTGGCAAGTCTGAAGACTCGCCAGAAACACAGCCCTTCAAGCTCCATACGGAGCTTGATAAATATGGGCCAGAGCATGCAATTTTAGGCAACTTTCTAATTTACTCCTATTATCATATTTTCTTCTTTCTCTTGGTATCTTTATTTGAAAAGCAAGAATGTAAAGCTTAAGAGCCGGCCCATTTTTGGTTCAGAACCTGGGTTGCTCTTGCTTATTGGGTGGCTAAATTTAGCCATCAATCACGAGCGCTAGCCAGGGTGCTGAACCAAAAATGTGCAGGCTCCTTAGCTTACGTTCCTACTTTTTCAAATAAAGATACCAAGAGAACAAAGAAATATTGATAATTGGAGTAAATTAGAAAGTTGCTTAAAATTTCTGCTCTATCTGAATCATGAAAGAAAATAATTGGGTTTAATACCCCTTTAAGTAAATGTGCAAATCAGACTTTGCACCATGTAAAACATTACTTGTCCTCAACCGACCTAGGTATGTTTTCCTCTGATGTTTGAAAACAATTGATTAATAACCATATGTAAAATATGAACATTCTACATTTTGTATTACAAATGTGCATGATTACATTGATATTTCAAGCACAAAGCCTATGAATATTTCTGATGTTAACATATATTTATTACAAATAAAACATTTATTATATATGATATTTAATATTCACCTTCATGGACCTCTTCAGCTGGCACTGATGTGTCCATTGTCCCTTTGCATCCCAGGACAGCTTTACCAGAGATGACATTAGACAGCATCTCCTCCCATGACTTCAGGTGAATCTTCTTACTGGGACCACCACCTGTCCCACGTGCATATTTAGCTTGCTGTGCCACCTTCGCCTTGGTTTCCCTCCTGCAGTCATGGTAGCAATGTTTTATGCTAGCAGTAGAATGATTGTGTCCTAAGTAGCTGACTGCCACTCGTATCTCCTCCCACAACTTATTCCGGTGACTTGCACTCATATTAGGGTTTTCCAGCTGAGGTGTCCTCTCCAAGTAGGCCTCAACCAGAGCCTCCTTCTCCTCCTCGGAGAACCTCTCCTCTCTTAGCCTGCCCTTCACACCTGAAGGGCCAGCAGACACAGACTCTCCCTCCTGTGACTGGGGACCAGCCCTCTCTCCCTCCACTGTCTCTGCAGGCTGTGACAGGCTACCACCAGCCCCACCCCCACTTGTCACAGTCTGCCCAACTCTATCTCTTCTTTGTGTGCATAGTTGAGGCTGACTCCTACTCTCTACTCCCACCTCCACTCTTCCACCCTCTCTCCTTCACTCCTCTGCCAGGGTTTGAGGAAGGACAAATCCTACACCCGAACCTCTGCCCCTAGACCTGCCCATACTACTCCCTATTTACCCCCTCCATCTATCCCCCCTCTTCACTGCTCTCCCCCTAGCCACCCCCTCCCAACTCCACTAGACCTATCCATCCCTTTCTCCTTCCTCCCTAACTCTAAACCTAACACTAAAGTCCTTAGCTTACCTACATACACTAATTCACCTAACTAAACCCTAAATTAAATATCCCAAAAACTACCTAACCTATCTAGACCCTAACTATCTCTAATATATATCCCTGCAAATACAAATAAATATGTGGGGGTAAAATTAAACAAAAGGATGTAAATGGAAAAGGGAATGGGCTAAATAGTCAAATAAAAAATAAATAGGATTAGAACAAAATTAAAGCAAAATAATAAGGGATGTAAATGAAAAAAGGAATGGGTTAAATAGTCAAATGAAAAAAAAAAAAAAACTAGAAAAAATATGAGATTAGAAAAAAAAAATATGGGATTTAAATAAAAAAAAGGGATGGGCGAAATGTATAAATACAAAAGATAGAATGTGCCTCATGGTATAGATAAGTTAGTTACAAAGCAGGGATGAATGATACACAGGCCATGGGACAGTGTGACGTGGCAGCTGAAATAAATGCCTTTGGGACTCCCTGACCTCTATCTGTTGACAGCGTATTGTGGATCCCTGGACTCCTGTCACTGCGGGACGAGGATTGCTCTTGTTGCTGTGCTGGTTGTGAGTTTACCGGTCGACTCTTTGGATCCGGTTCACTTGTTGAGCACATTCCTGTGCTTTTCTCCATGTGAGTAGGACTGATTAACCCTTTCATTCCTGCTTTGTAACTAACTTATGTGTACCATGAGGCACATTCTATCTTTTGTATTGTAGAACTCTTTCTTTGTCTGGCGTGACATTCTAGAAGAGCTGCCTGACTGTGTGGTACTGCATTATTCTCTGGAGATCCTTCCTCTACTGCCATTCGTCTGAAGAGACTCTGGTATACTATTGGAAAATGCCCTTTTAGAATGATTGCGTGCATATCACTCTAATTTATTTAGCACTGTATATGTGATTCTGTTAATATTTGAGACCCAAATATTTGAGACACACCTATTGTTTACATACTGTTATATCTGTTTTTAATATTCTGATACCACTTATTTATTATTGTAATATTATCTGCCATAAGGATTATTTATATATGGTTAGGCGCCTCTTAAAGATATAGTTCAGGACACAGTGACCTTGTGTGTCCTGACATATCTGTATTTCAGAAATGTATAAGTGAATAAAAGGAAAATAAAGTTATGTAGTGGTTAAAGGAAGGGTAGTTAAAGGGGAGATGGGAAGTGGGAAAGGGGGTTAATAAAAGGGGTAATAAAGGAAGATGGGGATATGGGGGTTAATGAAATGAAAAGTAAATGTGAATGTGTTTGTATCAAATAAAAGTGTGTGTTTGTGTGTATAAACTAATGTGTGTTAATTTACTAATGTTTGGATGTGTGTGTGTTCCTAATATAATATATGAGGCCTACAATAAAAATATATGAAAATAAAATTTCAAACTCTCCATTAACTCTCAAACAACTCTCAAAACCACCAAACTCCTACCAGCGCAACTAGCTCCCATGTCTTTCTCTCTAAAGGAGATCACAGGTAAAGATCGCAGGCGCAAACCGTTATTCTTATAGACAGAGGTCGGGTTACCATGGCAATTAACTTGTTATGGCGTGCTTTTCATCAAATCTGACATCAGTTGGCAGCACAAACATACTTGCGGTCGAAAAGAGTGACTGTGCGAAAAGCGCTATCCTTTTAAATGGAAACCTGGTACTAAAATGGAGCTGTAAATTACTTTTAGCTTACGGCTCCATTTTTAATGACTCAATGGAAGCGAGTCCCAAGACAACGCAGTAGCAAAGAAAAAAAGATGCGTGGACACAAAAATAATGACGTGACCACGACGACGCAGTAGCAACATCAAAATGATGCAACCATGACGACGCAGAGAAACAACAAAAAATAACCCAACAAAGGTAAACAAAATGGTTGCTGACAATACCTAAGTAGGCTCAGGCACTGGTGGTTGCTTAACCAAAGTGTTCAGCTAACTTTTAATAGTGCATTTCTGCTCCTTCAACAAAAGATACCAAGAGAATTAAGCAAAATTGATAAGTCAAATTGAAATTTGTTAAAATCTGGGTGCTCTACCTGAAACATGAAAGAACATTTTTTAGTTTCATGTCCCTTTAAGGGTGCTTATCACACAAAGGCTCTGACCTGCTTCTAATATAAAAGCCCATCCTGTGTAGTATGCACTGACCCAGGATCTGGAATAGGAGTACATTGACAAAGCCAAAAGAATGTTGGTGATATTCATTTTGAACTGAAATAACTCTTCAGACAACAACAAGTTAGATTGTTTGTATGTTGACTTGACAAACACACTGCAGCATGGAGAAAAAAAAATACAAGGTCAGTCCCCAACCCAGATATTTATATACAGGAGACAGGGAATTCTTGATCTCAATATCTAGGCTAATACTATTCATGATTGGCAAGTTAACAAATATAAGGGATTTCCAAATATGAGTACAACATAAATAACAGTTCTGCAAAGTTTAAGTCAGTAAGTTCTATTCATCAGACAAAGTAGATGTTACTATGTCTGACCATATATCAAAAAGGGCAAAGGTGCTAGAGACAGGGATACATTGAGGTCTGCTTTTCTGAGACATTCCTAGTGTCATTCTAAGTATATCAAAAGAAATTAAAAGCCTACGTTATCAGAAGAAACCACCTAAACAAAACTAGCACACACCTTAATTAACTACAGGACAACTTCTTGGGAAATAATTACACCATTACTGGTCACTCTTTTAACAAAATAAATTAACTCTTAAACCAACAGATTCTATAAACTATGATGACAGCAATTGAGAAGCTAGATCTACCCAGAACTACAGAGGCTAAACAACAACAAAGACACCCTGCTCGAGTTGATGATACTAAGGAGTTTTTTAGATCTTCTGGCCTACCTACATGGATGAAAGGGCACTTCAGATACACGTGAAGCAAGCCGACCCTCCCTAATCAGCCTGGCCATTACTCCCCCTGTTCTCCCTCTCCAAGCACTTAAGGCCAGAACAATTTGTAATTGCCAGAAATATTAACCAATTCAATATATTGCTTATTTAACAACGTTTGGACTCGCCTATGTCCAAGCCTCGCAATGGAATCCTATCTTAACTCCCATAAATGTAATGGAATTTTTAGGAAAATATAATTCACTAATTTAGGCCAAAATAATCTTATGTACTTCAATTAAACAACCAGATTTAACACTATATTTTCAATTCAACATATACCAATTAATATTGAATTAAATAAGTTCTATTTAACCACACTAATATATGCAATTTTTAAAATATATCACAGTAGCTTCGGTTTAACCTATGAACTTTAATTTACTGAATCCTTTCCTCTTAATAATACATTTTACTTAGACTACACAGGCCTATGAAATATAAATTATAACTACAGTATAAATTACACCTTTAAATACAGATTCAATTGAACTACTGCAATAAAGAATATCTTTGATTTAAAATATTAATAATTATAAAGAAATTAAATTGCTTATATATTACCAGATACCAATATTTGAGAGTTTCAGTATCCCAGATTCCTCTTATTGTCATATATATTATGGAGATATTGCACCATTTTTTGGAGGTAAGTGAGCCCAATAATCTCTTATCAAAAAGAGGATTCCTACAGGTTTTTCTTACAAAGACTGTGAAGCCGAATTATCAAATGTCTGTCTGACCTGATCCAACAGTGCGGATCAGGTCCGACAGACAACGCTGAATGCGGAGAGCAATACGCTCTCCGTATTCAGCATTACACCAGCAGCTCACAAGAGCTGCTGGTGCAACGCCGCCCCCTGCAAACTCGCAGCCAATGGGCTGCCAGCAGGGAGGTGTCAATCAACTCGATTGTACTCGATCGGGTTGAATTGTGGCGATTCCTGTCCGCCTGCTCAGAGCAGGCAGACAGGGTTATGGAGCAGCGGTCTTTAGACCGCTGTTTCATAGCTGCTGTTTCTGGA